>NW_025423516.1:603662-610952 GCF_020740685.1 Jaculus jaculus | reverse complement strand
GGCTGGAGCCAATGTCACTCTTAAGGGTGGCTCTTAAGGTGTGGTGGTGGGTTTCAGATTTCAACTTAAAGATATGCAAAGTGTGCCTAGCTGGAGTTCCTGATGTGTGCTGTGTGACTTTTGGCCTTTTGGATTGTACTTCTTTCTCTCTGCTTGGACCTCTGAAGGCAGGCCAGCTTCTAATGCCATTTATGGAATTTCCCCTGGATCTATAAGCTTCAATAAATATAACTTCCTCCATAACTGTGCCTGGTCTGGAAGTTTATCTCAGCGAACCTGTAGCTGTCTGCTACACTGACATTATTTTTTACACTTTATGCATTTGAGAGAGAGAGAGCGCGCACACAATGAGGTGATCTTGAAATATACCTGGCATGGAGTTCAGCTCCAGAGATAGGTCCCACCACAGCTCCTCCCATGAATCCTATAGGAAACAGGACATCAAGTGCATAATCAGGAGAAGAAAATGAAACATATTTATTACAGAGAGAGGGAGAGAGAGGGGGGATAGGGACGGAGAGAGAACAGGTGCACCGAACCTCTAGCTGCTGCAGATGAACTCCATACCCATGTACCACCTTGTGCATCCATGCTTACTTTGGTCCTGGGCAATCAAACCTGGGTTGTTAGGCTTTGTCCTGACCACTGAGCATCTCTCCACCCCTCTCTAACTCTAATTATCTGAGAGCATGTGTTCATCATGCTGGTACCAATCTATCTTTTTAGTACTTTCACACATTACCACAGACACCTGTGATGGAAATTAAAAAGGTTTAACCCATCTTACGTGGAAGTAGATGGTTGAGGATGATGTTTGGTGATGGTGTTTTCGTGACAAGAGTTCCACGTTGATTAGAAACAGGAAAAGGAAAGAAAGTATATAGACAAAAAATATATTGAATATGCTTCCTGTTGTAATGAATGTCTGGGTCTGGGTCTGTCTCTCCCTCTTATAAGTCCATGATACAGATTTCCAACCTGATGAATAATGTAATGGCCCCACCCCATAGATGCCCCATAGACAATAACTTCCATCTTTTATTTTTACTTTTCTTTTTGTTGTTGTTGTTTTTTGAGGTAATGTCTCGCTCTAGCCCAGGCTGACTTGGAATTTATTATGTAGTGTCATGCTGTTCTCAAACACACCACAATTCTCCTATGTTGTGGGATAAAAGGCATACACCACTACTCCTGTCTTTTCTTTCCTATTTATTTTTACAGATTTAATAGTTTATTTATTTATTTTTAATGTGTGTGAGAGAGAGAAAGACTGACAGAGTAGGTGCACAATGTCCTCCAGCCACTGCAAATGAACTCAAGACGAATGTGCCACCTTATGCATCTGCCTATATGTGGGTCGTGGGGAATCAAAACTTGGTCCTTAGGCTTTACAAGCATTCACCATTAACAATTGAGCAATCTCCCCAATCCTCATGTCAAAGTTCTATTGTGCAGAGAGATAAAAATTTTTCCCCAGTGATTTTTTTTTAGCACAGTAAACTTTCTGAAGGTCTAGTGTAGTGCATAGCTTGACTACAGTGGACCACTTTTATTTCTCTAAAGAATTTCATAATACACCATTATCCTTGGCTTGTGGTATTGATGTCTAACTGTATGCTGACAATAAAGTTAATGGTGAATAATTGCATATTATGCATTTGTAAACATATAACAAAAAATTTAACATATAATATGAATAAAAATAATATAAAATGTAATAATTTGGGGGGCTCTGTTGTTGAATTGGGATTGAAAATTGAGATAAAGTTGTGGTTTGATGCTATAGTGGTTTGAATGGATGTCCCTCAATAGATGCAGGAGTTTTATTCAAGTTTGTAATTTTGATGTCCAGCCAGCATGCCAGAGGAGAAGTCACTGTGGGTGGATCCTAGGATCCAGACGATTTGGGGCAGGTTGGGGGCAGATCTACTTCCACCTAAAGCTATGTAATGTGCTTGAGTTCTGTCATCAGGGAAATCCTGAAGTGTGCTTGCTTGTGATGCTGGTGGCA
Source organism: Jaculus jaculus (assembly GCF_020740685.1). Classification (NCBI taxonomy): domain Eukaryota; kingdom Metazoa; phylum Chordata; class Mammalia; order Rodentia; family Dipodidae; genus Jaculus; species Jaculus jaculus. The sequence goes on along the minus strand of NW_025423516.1, from coordinate 608,941 downwards.
GTGGCCTTTTTTCCCTCTGTGTGTGGATCTGTGAAGGTGGGCCCAGCTTCTTCCACCATGATGGCACTTCCCTTGAGTCTGTAAGCTTCATTGTTCTTCCCATATACTATGCCTGGTCTGGAGATTCATCCCATAAAATGAAGCTGACCAGGACAGATGCTCACAGATAATTAATTTTTTTTTCTTGTATTTTGAGATAAGGTTGCACTCTAGCCCAGGCTGACCTGGAATTCACTATGTAGTCTCAGGCTGGCCTCATACTCAAAGTGATCCTCCTACCTCTCCCTTCTGAGTGGTGAGATTATAGGGATGCACCACCATACCCAGATAATATTAGTATCTTTATTTGTGTTGAGGCAAGCCCAACAGACTGGCCATTTTATGCGTGAGAGATAGACAGAGAGAGAGTGAGAAATAGAGATAGACGAGACAGAGAGAGAGAGAGAATGGGTGTTTCAGGGCCTCTAGCGACTGTAATTGAACTCCATACATGTGCACCATCTTGTGCACATGTACAAACTTGCACATTTATGTCACCTTGTGTGTCTGGCTTACATGGGATTTGAAGAGTTAAACATGGGTCTTTGGGCTTCTCAGGCAAGTGCCTTATCCACTAAGCCATCTCTCCAGCCCTAAAATTAATATGTTAATAAATGGTTTTATAAGATACTCTTTACGTCTGGAGAGATGGTTTAGTGCTTAAGGTGCTTGCTTGCAAAGCCAAAGGACCAAGGTTTGATTCCCCAATACCAACTTCAAGCCAAATGCACAAGGTAATACATGTGTCTAGAGTTTGTTTGTGGTGGCTGGAGGCCCTGGCACACCCATTCTCTTTTTCTCTCTGATTCCATCTCTCTGTCTCTCTCTCTCTCTGTCTCATTACCTACATACATTACAAGCCAGCTCATGTTTTTTTTCTCAATTTTTATTAATATTTTCCATGATGATAAAAAATATCCCATAGTAGTACCCTCCCCCCACCCACACTTTCCCCTTTGAAATTCCATTCTCCATCATATCCCCTCCTCATCTCAATAAATCTCTTTTATTTCAATGTCATGGTCCTTTCCTACTCTTATGATGGTACATGTTTTTGATAGGTTTGTTTAATTCACTTTTTTCTTCCTTTATTGAAAATATTTATACATGTATGTAATATTTATCACAAGTCTTACTACATAACTCAGGTTGGCCTCTAAGATGTGAAGAATTTCCTGCATCATTCTCCTAAATACTGAGACCCATAGCTGTGCACCACCACATCCAACCTAAACAGTACCTTTTAAACTTAATTTAATTTAAATTATTTTTTGAGAGAGAGAAAAAAATTTCATTTGTGCTATTAAATATGGTTTTATTATTTGTTTATTTATTTTATTTGTTTGGAATCAGGGAGAGATAGAACAGCATGGGCATATCAGGGCCTCTCCAGCCACTGGAAACAAATTGTAGACACATGCACCACCTTGTGTACCTGCTTGATGTAGATCCTGGGTAATGGAACCTGAATTGTTAGCTTTGCGGCCAAGCACCTGAGTTGTTGAACCATCTATCAAACCTGTTTTTATTATTATTATTATTATCATTATCATTATTATGTCAGATGTGACTGTGGGTTAGTACAGTTGTATCTAGAAAGGAAACTGTTATTTGTGGTTCTTTACATAGCAGTTATTTGGTCTTTAAGATTTCATGCAAGCAATTCTTTATAGAATTATTGTTTATTTCTTTCAAAAAATAGATAATGAGGCCATGTTTTCATGGGGTCTATGTGAATATTCTCTTTAGAGAAGCCTTTGAAATTTATTGGCCTTGTTGGATTGCTGTGAGAAAGGCCCATGTTTGATTTTTCTTCTGAGTAGGTCATTTCATTGATCATTATTCTGACATTTGAAATGATATTGCATTGTGGTTTTTCTTTTCCCCTCCCTCATTCCCTTTCTTCATTCCTTCTTTCCTCTCTTCCTTATCTCATTCCTTTCTCCCTTCCTCCCATGTCCATTCCCTCTCTCTCCTCAAAGCTAGAGGCCCCAAGTTTGACTCCTTAGTACCCACATAAACCAAATGCACAAGGTATCACCTGTGTCTGCAGCTTGTTTGCAGTGGTTGATGGCCCTGGCATGCCCATTCTCTCTATCTGCCTGTCTCTCAAATAAGTAAAGAAGGAAAAATATTTTTAAAAAAAGAAAAAGGCAAACTTTGGATTTAAAGATACCACATTCAGGTTAAATGTCAGAATAAAATGTAGGTGACTGGCCTTTCTTAAATGTTAGTGATAGTCCTGTCCTTTTTAAAAAAAAATAAAAATCAAGTTTAATGCAGACTATACTGATTATATACATGTTAAACAGAAATTTAAAATTCTCTAAATCATTTATTTATTAAACATAGCACTTATCTGAATTTTTCTTTGTTCTAGTATGTGATTGGAATTGGCTTTAGAAGGGAAGGTTGGTTTTCATTTGCATCTGGCTTTACATGGGTACTTTACATGGGCATTGTGACAATGGTGCTGGAAGTCTACCTGCTTGTGACTTTCCTGTGTTCAGATTCCTCAGGATCATGTGACTTCCATGAGTCACATGGTGGGAGACAATAAAGCACTGTGTGTTATCATCCCTCCTCATGCTTATAAATCTACCAGGATTCCTACTTGATGGCATATTGTCACTCATGAGACAGAGGCAGGAGGATCATGGCCATGAATTTGTGGCCAAACTGAGACAACATAGAGAATTCCAGATCAGCCTGACCTAAAACAAGACCTTCCCTCAAAATAAATAAATAAAGTACACCTGGAAGCTATTTTCCTGTATCAATATGTGGAAGTCCAAATATATTTGAGATTAACTGTGCCTTCTTGTGTTGTTTTATTTTTAATTTTTAGAGAGTGAGAGACAGAGTGAGAGAGAGAATTGACATACCCGGGCCTCAGCCACTGACCTTGAACTTTAGACACTTGCACTATATAGTGGGCATGTGAAATCTTGTCCTTGCCTCACCTTTGAATGTCTAATTTAGTGGGATCTGGAGAGATGAACATGGGTCCTTAGGGTTCTTAGGCAAGCACTTCAACCACTATGCCATCTCTCAAGCACTCTAGATATTTTTCAAAAGAGTTTTATTTATATGCAGGCATACAGGAGGGATACAGAGACCACCCAGAGCCTCCACCTGGTGCAAACCATATCCCAATGCATGTATCTTGTGCACCTGGCTTTACGTGGGTACTGGGTAATCAAACCTCAATCATTCAGCCTTGCAGGCAATCACCCTAACCACTTCGTCCTCTCTCCTGTTTCCCAGATAAATTTTAAAAAGTCAGAGCATTTTCTGTTTCCTACCAGGAAATACAGCTTTATCCTTTATTAATTTCAAAAAGTCCTAAGACATACAACTACCGGCCAAGATGGCAACCACCTAGCTGCACTGCAGATTGCAGGGAAAGAAAGGCAAGACATTAAGGGTTCACTGGCTCTTTTAGGGAAGAGCAATCACCAATAGATTGCCAGTGGGAGGGCACAGAGGGAAGAAAAACAGGAAATCACTGATTCTCTTATGGGCTGGTAGCACACCCCTACCCCAAGTAGCTGCGGTATCCACGGCAGTGCCCCACACGCCATCAATTCCTGCCTGTGGAATCTTAGACTGCACTGCCCACTTGCTCAATTACTGCTCCTGCTACTGCACATTCAGCGAGTCTAGGCCCACAGCAACTGCCATGCAAGCTGAGACATTGTCTGTTGCTAGTGCCACCTCAGGTGCCATCCCCTACCAATCTAATGTGCTGGCTGGCCCCCATTATCCTGTGGCAGGGGAGTGCAGACTGCTTCCAGGTCCCAGTGTTCCCATGCCAGAGAATGGGCTGCTTTAGTGCTTGGTGCCTCATTGTCCCTCCTAGCTCAAACACAGGCAGCTTTGGTGCATTACCACTTGAGAGATTGGGGCAATTTTGGTGCCCTGGGCAGGCAGTAGATCAGGGGGCTATAGAAAGTGAGAGCCAAAGCCCAGGTTGCTTGGCAACTACCCCATGCTGCCTCAGATTCCTATTGTGCTTGAGCCCAGGCTGATCCAACCACCAACATGCCCATACACTATCATGGACACACCACAGTGCAAAAGAAATAACATGAAAAATCAAATGCAAGAAAATCTAATTAGATCACCCAGTCCTACAATGAACATCTCTAATCAAAATATAGAAGAGTCATTAGGATCAGATCACCAAAATGAAGCTATGAGCAATGCAACCTTGACCAAGCTACTGGTAGAATTTGCAGAAAAGCAAGAAAGGACTGATAATCGTGTGGATGCTGCCATCACTAAACTAGATCTAATAGATAAGAAAATGGAAGGAGTTCAAAGAGAGTTAATAGATTTGAGGGAGTGAAAAATAAAGAAGACCTTAAAAATCAGCTAGCCATGCTAAACAAAGACATAAAAAATGCAAGGATGAATTCCAGGAATCATCAAGAAAATCAGAAAATGATGTGAAAAGGGAGCTTGACATTGAACAGAAAATCCTAAAAGCACCTAGGGTAAAAGAACACACCACTTTCAAAGGTAACCCCATCAGAATTACTTCAGACTACTCAATGGAAACCCTGAAAGCTAGAAAGGCCTGGAATGAAACACTGAAAAGTCTAAGAGCATATGGCTTCCAACCCAAACTACTCCACCCAGCAAAAGTATCCCTCATAATAAATTGTGAAAGAAAGACTTTCCATGACAAAACTAAGCTTTACAATTATATAAACACAAAACCAAACCTACAGAGAATATTTCAGGAAATTTTACACAGAGAAGAAACAAATAATCAATATCAAAAGCCTACAAGAAGAAGATCATTAATAACCTAAATCAGTAGGCACAAAAACGTCAAATTCCATGAAAACACCAACCCACATATACCATCACAATATGGCAGGGATCAAATCAAATCTCACAGTCATTACCCTAAACATTAATGCCCTTAGTTCACCCATCAAGAGACAAAAGCTAACAGGATGGGTCAAAAAATTAGACCCCTCAATCTGTTGTCTACATGAAACATACCTCACCACTAAAGAAAGATACCTCTTTAGGATGAAAAAGTGGAAAATAATATTCCAAGCAAATAGGAATAAGAAACAAGCAGGTGTAGCTAAAATAATATTGGATAAAATAGACTTCAAACCAAAAATAATCAAAAAAGACAAAGAAGGCCACTTTCTACTTATCAAGGGATTGATTCATAAAGAGGATATTACAATCATAAATCTGTATGCACCAAACACAGG
>NW_025423516.1:571894-603562 GCF_020740685.1 Jaculus jaculus | reverse complement strand
GTATTGAGAGCTCATTCTAGAAACATTCAGTATCATACAAAAGTGAGACCATCAGACCTGTGAAACTTCTCTTATCAAACTGGAGCAAGCACATAGTTCAATTGACCCATAACATGCTAGGGGACTCAGTCTGAATTTGGGAGATTACATATAAACTAACACATTGTATATGTCTGCAACTTGTTTATTAGGTCCAATGTTTAATTTCTTTGTAATTGTGAAAGTAATTTAAATCATTCTTTTTCAATAAGATAAAACATTACTTCCCAGTTATACAATTAAATGCCCATGTTACAAAAACAGATTTCAAATAAATAAATTAAATACCAGTTTAAAGATGCTGAAAATACAATAAAAGTCCAAGAATGAGATTGAAAGAAAGAATTAAGGTCATAGTAGAAACAATGAATTGGAAATAAAAGAATTAAAAAGCTTATGAAACAAAGAGCAGATTCTTTGAGAAATTGAACAAGATTGATATTCCAATGGTCAAATGAGCCAACCGACCAAACAAAAAGATTTCTCAAAGTGACATGCCTTAAAGTGAAAGTGGAGATGTCACACTGATACCAATGATAATTGGAGAATCATGGGCATATTTCAAGAACTGTATTCTACAAAATTGAAAGACCTGGAAGAAAAAGATGAATTCCTTGATTCATGTCCCAGTCCAGAAGTAAATTTACAAAAGGCAGACATCCTAAACAAATATATTACTTCCAAGGAACTGGAAAAGTCATTAAGAATCTTCCAAAAAGGACAACAAAAAAATCAAGTCAGAGCCACTACTGAATTGAACCAAACTTTTCAAGAACGAAAATATTTCTTATAAAATTATTTCACACAAATGAAAAAGAGAGAATGATTCAAAGTCCTTCTATGAAGTCACCATTAGTCTCATACCTAAGCCAGAGACCCCCCAAAAGAGAAAGTTATAGATCGATATCTATAATTGAGATGAAAGCATTCCCCAATGAAATAGAAAACAACTTCTACATTTTTAAAACATTCCATACCTTTAGACAAGGGTTCTTTTCTTTCTAAGCCTACAATTTGTAAACTTGGTCCTTCTGTAGGGTTGCAAATATCCCTTATTTCATTTACATATTTTGACCTTACTAATTTTTTTTTTTGGTTTATTTATTTATTTATTTGAGAGCTACAGGCAGAGAGAGAAAGAGGTAGGGAGAGAGAGAGAGAGACAGAATGGGCACTCCAGGGCCTTCAGCCACTGCAAACGAACTCCAGATGTGTGCGCCCCCTTGTGCATCAGGCTTACATCAGTCCTGGGGAATTGTCTCGAACCGAGGTCCTTATGCTTCACAGGTAAGTGCTTAACTGCTAAACCATCTCTCCAACCCTACCTTATTAATTTTGACTGAAACATTAATTCAGTTTTCCTGTTTTACCTGCTGTTTTTCTGTGTTTCATAGGATGCAATTGGAGAAGATATCCACAATTTTTTTTGTGCACACTTGTGTAATAAAGGTAAATAAAATATTACAATTTTGTCTTCATAAGTTATAAAATATGCAAAAAGAATGAAACAGTCCACTGCTCTCATAGGAGCTTGTAAATCAAAGGTAGGTACATAAGCTTCTTTAGATAGAGATTTTTGGAGATTCCTCATGATAAGGAGACACCCAGTCTCTGAAGACTCCTCAGGATATAGGAGGCTCCCCACAATGTAATCTACCCAGAGCTTAAGTGCAGCATGTCTGGCTGTGGTGAGGAAGCTCTTCATTGGGTTGCAGGAGGCAAAGCTAGTTGATCAAGGGAAATGTGTGCTCTAGTTGGAGAAGAAGATCAAGCAATGGCGTCAGATAGCTCTCCATCCACACCTATCCTGATGATAAACCTATCTGTCACTCACTTCATGTTCTTGAACCTCAGATTCACCTTTAGTTTAAAGCTACTCCTCTTACAAAGCTTTCAAATTTCAGAATTTCCTTAAGAGCCATTTTCCATTTTCCTCCACAATTTTTAATTTGAATTCTTCTTTCCAGAAACATTTCAGTTTTATTTTTCATTGTTTCTTCTCTATATAAATTTCCATTGTAATATCCTGTTATTATTTTTTTAATTTATCTGTTTGCTTCTTTTGAAAAGCTAAATTTAAAATATTTAATCATATGGCATATGATTAAAAAAAAAGCTTTTCACCAAATAATGGTATGACAACAGGGTAACCACTCAGAGCCTAATGACATTAAATTGATTTTACTGTACCCATATAAAGCCAGGTACACAAATTGGCATATGTATCTAACTTTGTTAGAAGTGGCAAGATGGCATGGTACAGCCATTTTCTTACTCTAGCTTGCTGTTTTTCTCCTTACTGTCTGTCCCTGATTACAAGTTTAAAAATAAAAATCTTTAGACACATTCTATGCCAGTGATGAGATACCTGCCAGTAACTTGTGGCCCAGTGAGGTGACATAGGCCACCCAAACAATATATGCTATGGCAGTTGCATACCTAAAACAAGTTGTAAATCTTCATTTTTATTTCTTAAGTACAAGTCTCCAAAGCTTTAAAAATCTGTAAAATCTACACCTCTATAGAATATCCCACCCCAATGTGACATAGCACCCATTTTTTTTTTCAGCAGAATATGGCATAGTCCCTAATCATGTAGAGAAAGCAGTGAGTTTGTTTCACAGTTTAAGCATGTTTATTCTATGTTCACGTGTTTGCTGCCAGTGCTTCTATGCTGTGACGAGACAGCAGCACATCCTTAGTGGAATGAAAGGCAGAATGTGCCGCCACATAGTACAGAGGGAGAGGAGCAGTTTGTGTGACAGTATTCCATGCAAGAACATAGTTAAATATCATTTACTAATGACAGCAGATCACCTCACATAAATGTACAATCTCCAATAGGATCATGTCCTGGAGACAAAACTTTCAGCCTATAAGAATTACTGAATAGTTAGGTTAGTCACTAAACTCTGTTTTAAGAAACAGGCTGATTTCTGTAACCCTTTGTGTAGACTGACTAATACATCAATGAGGCCAAAAACTATTTACTGGATAATACTTTCATTTTACACAAATACAATTTTCTTCATTTCATTAAATGTAGAATTGAAATTGTGGGTCCTTTTTTTGCAAAGCTCATAAACTAACATTGGTTTCTATGGATTGTTTTATTAATCGTGAATTTTTTACATACTTATGCAAATGAATAAGCTTAGTTTATTCATATTTAAGTGAAAAACTGACAAATTCACAATTTTCATATGTATAATTATAAAAAACGTAAGATTCACAGTTACATATCGATACTTTGCAGTATTATATTTCAAAATTTGTATCAATTTATGTTTCAGAATATTTAATTTTTTCATATTTTTGGTATTTTGGAAGGCTATATGTTCTAATTATAGTTATTCATAAAATGAATAACAGGTTTTGAACTCCAGGTTTCAATCATTAATATAGGATTATCAATATTCATATGTGAAAAAAGTTCTCAAATTAAAATTCATAATATGTGAGTTCCATTTAAATCTTAGTTATTCTATGCTATCTCAAGATTTGTTCCAAACATTTCACATCCATCTAGTCTGCATCACCTAGGTCTGTTTTCACACTCTAGCAGTGGAGTCTCACAGCAGACACAGAGACCATGTGACCACAATGCTGAAATAATCAGCGTTTTGTCCCATTACAATATTTACACTAAAAGTTGCCAGTTGCTGCCAGCAATAAAGTACATCATTTTCATAGTTACATAATCAAATACAAACCACAGTTTAAAAAGTTAAAGTCGCACACAAAGATTTACACTATAACATTACAGTCTTGATTTGTTTGCCTGAAATGATCATGTTCCTGTTTTGGGAGGAAAGGTCAGGCAGTTTAATTGCTTTGAGTGAAAAGAGCCCAAATTGTGAAAAATGAAACATTTCTGGACAGTGATGAAAATAAGTAAGGCCTCTGAAATATGCATTGAATACTTGACAATCTGATGAAACTTATGGTCTGTAGTTAGCTAATAGTAGAAGAATAAATATAATACTGCATACCTATTGTACAGAAGCATGTGGTGCATTGTTTACTTTTACAGAGGGAGAGTATGTTCCCAGCCAGATTCCACAAAGAACAAGCTGGATCAAGGTACAGATGCGAATGATGAAGTTAGACGCTCTTGATACCAGCAGCCCCATCATCTCTTTTCCTGGAAAATTTACCCTGAAGGCCAGAACCACAGTCATGGTTTCAGTGAAAAGAGTGGACACAGCCCCAGTGAATAGAACTGCAAATGTGATCTGCCTCAGGATGCACTTGGCCATGTTGCGATGTCCAATGAAGACTAATGGACCAAAAAATCAGACCTTGAGGAAGATGAGCAGCATGTAGTTGTTTGTTTGATTATTGGCCTTCACAATCGGTGTGTCTTGGTGCTTCACAAAAGTCCCAAGTACAAGAGCAGTAAGTGTAGAGAAGCACAGGGCTATACAAGTAGAGCCGTCCCCAAGGCATCTTCATAAGTCAGAAACTTCATAGTTTTTAGAGACAGTGATTTTTCTCTATGCTGGCATACTGATTGATCGGGCATTTCACATATTAATCCATATCTTGAAAACGATTCAAAGTATCAGATTAGTGGTAGCATTGCCTTCTTTGTCATGGCACGCTGCATAAAAAGTGTCTGAGAGATGAGCCATACTTGTATTCCATGTTCCTATTGACAAATAAGGTAGTTCTCTTTATAGTTCTGATGGCAACTAATAAACACCATCCTATTATGGTGAGATAAACAAAGCTTTTAAAAAATTATTTATTTATTCATAAGAGACACAGAGAAAACATGTTCACCTGACCCTCTAGCTACTGAAAGCAAACACAAGATACATGTACCACTTTGTCCATCTGTCATTCCTGTGTAATGGGTCATTTATCTGTGTTGGTTAGGTTTTGCATGCCTGTGCCTTAACTGCTGAGCAATCTCCTTAGCCTAATGAAGCTGTATTTCATTCACTTACCTTACCTTATATATTTGCCTGATCCTTTGTTTTTCTTAAAAGAATAAAATATTTTTGTAGTGTATTAGATTTATATAATAGCATTGCTTACATGAGGTAATTCCTATGATTTCTACTGCAGAAGAGATGGCTTATCAATTAAGATGCTTACCTGCAAAGCTGAAAGACCCATGCTTGAGTTACTCCATCCCTCATAATTCAGATGCCTAAGGAGACACATGAGTAATTCACACATGTGCACAAGGTGGAACATGTGTGTGGAATTTGACTGCAGTGGCTAGAGACCATTGCTCCCCAATTCTTTGTCTTTCTTTCAGTCTTCCTTTCTCACACTCATGCTCTCTTTCTTTTTTTAATTGTTAGTTATGGACATATTTTGTATGTAAACATCACACATTGGTACCATATTTCCCTCCTCCCTGCCCCTTTTCTTTTCTTTTTTTTTAAATTTAATTTATTAGTTTTCTTTTCAGTAAATACAGGCAGTTTGGTACCATTGTTTAGGCTCATCTGTGATCTACCCCCTCTCATTGGACCCTCCTGTTGATGTAAATGGGTCATGCATTGTGGAGTTAGCCCCCAGTTATTGGTATGATAAATGTCTCTGCAAATCATGACCCAACATGTGACTCTGACATTCTTTCCACCCCCCTCTTCCGCAAAATTTCCCTGAGCCATGTTGGGTTCATTTTTGGTCTGTGTCAGTGCTGAGGTGTTTTGTCTCTGAGGCTCTGGCTCTCTGATTTGGTAGGAGTTGATTTTTCTCTGCGTTGGTCTCCTTCCCCTTTGTGCTGGTATCCAGTTCACAGGAAAACATCACCCTTGCTTGTTTTGCCAGTTGTCCTTAATTTCAGTTGGGCCCCTTTTGAGGTATGTTGGGGCAGCTCTCTTCTTAGGATCTGCATCTATCTGGAAAAGAGAAGCAGATTCTCCAAAGGAGAGTAAGTTAGTACCCAAGAAATTGAGATAATATTTACTTTTTTGATAGACAGTTTGATAGGTGTAGGCCCTCTTATACCCCGAGATTGATGGTAGCTTGATATTGTAGAGTGAACTTGTGTTTGGGTATGGTTCTGACTTGTTTCCAAGCTCCAGCTATGGGTCTAGTACCACTGAGGGGATCAGTTAGCCAAATCAAGAGCACTTGGTTCCTCACCATGGCTGTGTACCACTATTGCACTTGTGTGGACATCACATCAGGTTATTTCTTGCTAATTAGGTTAAACAATGAGTTGCTTGGACAGATCTTGTTCATTTCCCCAGTCGCCTATGTAGCACCTTCTGGCACTAGACACACTGACTGTCTGGGGACTGACTCTCTCCTGGCTTCCAGCCATGTCATTCCATTTTACATGTCAGCTGCGTATGGAGTCTTCAGCAATAGGGTCTTACCACTTCCCTGCCCCTTTTCTGAGGAGGACTTCCTCATTGGGGATGCAGGTCAATCCCACAGGTTTTGTGAGTCACCCCTTTCATGGACAGCATGCACTTATGGGGGAAAGGCAATATCTCTGTGCAAAATGTTCCAACTTGTGGCTGCAAAAATCTTTCTGCCTCTTTGAAGTACCCATCAAGATTATAATGCATTTTGACCAAGTAGGTTTATTCTCAGGGCAGCAGGGATAGTTCAAAATAAGGAAATTGACAAATGTAATTTACTACATAAATATACTTAAGCAAAAGAATGACTTTTTATTTTTATTTTTAAAACTTTATTTATATCTAAGCAGAGAGAGAGAGAGAATATGAGAATGATTATACCATAATGTATACTAGCTGCAAACAAACTCCAGACACATGTACTACTTTGTGCATGTGATTCTATATAAGTTGGATAAGTTGGATAGTTGGACCAGGGTCATCAAGTTTTGCAGGCCAGAATGCTTTCTGCTAAGCCATCTCTCTGGCCCTACGAATAACATTCTACTTTCAATGCAGACTCTATGTAGCCATGATGTTTGGTTCTGAATAATATTTCCTGTTTCCCTATAACAAACAATGTCATCAACTCTTTTCTTGCCTTCACTATCATATTGGTTCTATGTTTTACATATGTTGTGATCACTCTGCTATAATCCTGTTCCACTAAGAAAGCAGCACTCTTGATCATTTCCCCAATTACTCTTTTTTTTTTCTTGGGCCCTATTGAGGTACAATGGGTTGAATCTCTCCTCAGGAGAAGCAAATTCTCCAACAGACAGTGAAGTCAGCACCAGATAAATGGGGTAACCAATGTTATTTTAGAGACAATTTAATAGGTGTAGGCCCTCTGTAGCCCAGAATTGATAGGAGCTTGGTAATGTATAGCAGGCACTTTTTAAATATGATTCTGACTTGCTTCCTAGCTCCAGCTATGGGTAATGTTCCATTGAGTTGATCAGTTAGACAAATCATGCACAGTTGTTTACCCACCATGGCTGTGTACCACTATTGGAATTGTGTGAGCAGCATGTCAAGTTGTTTGATGCTGAGTAGCTAAGACCACATGTTGCTTGGACAGATGATAGTCATATCCCTTCCCCCCCTCCCCCATCACTCAAGTACCATCTCTGGCACTAGGCAAGCTAACTGTCTGGGGACTGACTCTCTTCCAGTTTCCAGCCAAGTCATTCCATGTTGTCCATACCAACAGCATTGGTGTCTTCAGCAGTAGGGTATTAGCACTACTCTATGGTGAGTCATCAATTGCTCTGACAGAAATATGTCTTCTTTTCAGACACCTTGTAGGTCTCTCTGATCAACAGCTCATTGTGGATGTTAGACAATGCAGATAGTGGGAGTTACAGGCCAGCGCCAAGGAAAAGAAGGAAGAAAAATATAGGTCATATAAAAGAAATAGAGAGAAGAGAGAGAAGAGGGAAACAGAGAGAGAGGGAGGTGGGGGGAAGATTAAGGTTAGTCTTCATCATACACCCTCCCGAGGGCCTTGTGATTCATGTCTTCCCTCTAATGACTTGATGAAATTTCAAACATTTAGTCTGTCTTTTAGGATGTACAATTTTATGGTACCATTGCCATCTGGGTCCAGTTCAGTGTACCCCACCTCCACACTACCCTCCCCTCCCACCCCACCCTCCTATTTTCTGGTCATAAAATGCACCACATAAACAAGGTTAAACACAAAACCACATGATCATTTTGATAGATGCAGAAAAGGCCTTTGGCAAAATACAACATCACTTCATGATCAAAACATTGGAAAGAATTGTCATGATTGGTTCATATCTTAACATAATATAGGCTCTACATAAAAGTTCCTAAAGCAAAAAGATAATACTTTATGAAAGGGATTGGATGAATTCCCATTAAGATCAGAAACAAGACAGGGTTGTCCACTCTCATGTGTGCTCTTCAATATAGTACTGGAAGTCCTACCTCAAGCAATAAGGAGAAAGAAATAAAAGGGATACGTTTGGAATGGAAGAAGTTAAGTTAGCTCTATATGCAGATGACATTCTATATATAAGAGACCTGAGAAACTCCATCCCAAAATTCTTAAAGATAATTAACTCTTTTAGAAAAGCAACATGATACAAAATCAATGGACAAAAATCAGTAGTCTTTCTATATGCATATGACAAAGATACAGAGAAAGAAATAAGGGATATTGTCCCCTTTTCAAAAGCACAAAAAAATGAAATATATTGGAATAACTTTAACTGAGGAAGTGAAAGATCTTTACAATGAAAACATAAAAACACTCAAAAAAAAACAAATTGAGGAGGACCTGAGGAAATGAAAAGGCCTGTCAAGGTCTTGGATAAGCATAAGTAACATTGTGAAAATGCCAATTCTACCAAAGGCAATAAACAGATTTAATGCAATTCCGATTAACATCCCAACATTGCTCTTCACAGCAATAGAAAAATATGTTCTCAAAATTCATTTGGAAAGGTGTAATGCCTTGGATAGCCAAGTGTATCCTCAACAAAAGGAAATAACCCTGGAGGCATCACCATGCCTGATCTAAAGCTATATTATGCCCCGGCCAGTGGGGAGTTGAACAAGGACTCAAGGATAAGCTAACCTGGGTGAAAGACAGACATAAGAAGGAGACCATGCTAGGCATTTGTCATGGCCTCGAGAATTTACTCTTACATGTAGGTTTATATAGGGTTGTAGAGGGAAGGGGACGTGGTCAGGGCAAGGAGTTGTAGGAGGAAGGGGACGTGGTCAGGGCAAAGATCACAGAGTTACAAGTTAAACCACAGTGCCTTTGTTTCTTCATTAGCTACCGGCAGGATGGGGGAATGTTTGGCCAGGTGTACGATCCAATTGTTTCTGGCAGTTGAATATTAGGTGAGGAAGTAGAAACTTAACTTGCTATATGGCAGTCTTTGTTTGTGGTAGTTGAGTATTAGGTGAGGAAGTAGAAAGTTTAACTTGCTATATGGCAGTCTCTGTTAACATGGCCGAGGTTTGGTTCATAGCTCCCAACATCTCCTCCCTTCTTTTATACAAAAAGAGGGAAGGCCCACCTTTCAGCGGTGGGCATTAACCAACTGGGGAAGTAGGGACTCAACTCCTCCTGTGGGATGTCTTCTTCCCACAATCTTTGGCCCTTGGTACATTTTGGGTACCAAGGTGATAACAGTTATGGTACCAACCTGCATGCAAGCCAGGTATACCTGTCAGAGAATCTAGAAGTGGTCAGATAAGGACCTTCCCTTGTGGCGCTTTGCCTCACACCCACGTTGGTGTCCATATCACACTCACTGTATTGTGAGTTGATATGCATAGGTCTGAATCCTATGAAGCTCCTGTAGGAGGGGGAACTATTTGGACAAGACAGGTAGACTTCAGCGATAGCAGAGGTGTAGAGGACAGCAGTATAGTAAATAAGTACAGAATGTAAGATAAAGGGAGAGTGACAGCTGTAGATGGTAGGTCTTCATTGGTAATGCCTGGATCCTCCAGCTCCAGTCAGTCATAATGGACCTGTAAACACTGCACCTTAATGGCTTTAATCTGTTGACATATAAAAGACATGATTATAATTATAATAATGGGTCCAATTGTGAGTGAGAGGATTGAGATAAGTAGAGGTCCTTCCAGCTTTGTCCTGTTAGGGAAAAAAAGGAGATTCTCTCAGGGAAGTGTTTCTTCCCTAGATATGTGAGATGTCACTGGAGGATCATCAGCTTGTTTTACAAGTCTCTCTGGCAACCATCTCGCAGCATTGTCTCTGGTGTCAACCAAGCATACTGATCCTTGGCCCCAAATGAGTACTGGGTCTGGGCCATTCAATTTTAAAATTAAAGGATCTTTCCACATGGCTTTAGCAAATGTATTTTTTGTATTTGTGTGCCAAAGGTGATCAGCAGCTGAATTTCCCTGAGTATCAAGGGTTCAAAAGTTTAGTACAAACAAGGCATGATGAAGGATATTTCTTGGAGAGCCTTTTATGGGATATAAATCCCCCATTTTTAACTTTTGGAGGGTAAATGTACCCAGAACAGGGGCCCCACCTGCCACAACACCCTGGTGGATATAAAGTCAGTGGCACAAATGACCAGGAGAAGAGGCTTTTTATAAGAGATAAAAGTGACCCTTTGGCTCAGAATTGTAGCCTCCACTATCTTTAAGGCCTCTAAAATTTACCACAGGTAAACTAAACGTAAAATCCTGACAATTCTCAGGGTATAAGGGAAAAAGTAACCCTTTAGGTCAATAATGATTTTACAATATCCTGCAGGAATCGTTACTGGAGTGGGGAGGCCTTATTGTAGGGCTCCCATAGGTATCATGGCCTTATTAATTTTTTTAAGGTCCTGGAGCAATCTCCATTTTAAGAGCAATTCAGAAACACTCCACCTTGGGGGGCCTCTGGCCTCCGACCACCTGTTAAGATAAACCTATCATTTTAAAAGTTTTAAAGTACCATTGTTTGCTCAGCCCATCACAATGGATATTACCTTATCCTCAGTGTTTTTTGACCCAGCAGGTTTCTCTGTTTTAGATTCTCCTTCTTTTTTCTTATCAGTCTCTGGCCATCAGCAGACAAAATTCAGGGAGAACTAGGATAAAGTCTGAGAGAGCCAGGGACATGTCCTATAGTGTATAGCTCAGACCTCTGTGTGAACATTTACAATAGACTTCATTAAACACTTGAAGAAAAAAGGCAATAGGCCTAAGTGAAGCAGAAGGCAAACTCCCACAGCTGTAAAGCTGCCTATCCAGGAACTTAGAGCGTCCCAACCAGGCAACACAGACTTCATTGTAGTAAATAAATCAGTAGCAGCCTTAGTAGCATCAAAATCAAGATGACTGTTCTGTATAGCTAGAATTTTTGAATGTAAGTTAACCAAATCTAACAAAATGTTATCATGGTGCCAAAATTGAGATAGTTACTTTACATACAATAGAGTAGAATATGGTCTTTTCTGAGCCAAAACAGCTAGGTAAATATTAATATAACCCTTGATAAAGTTTTGGAAAGAAAAATATTATTTGACAACCAATGATTTTGGCTTAAACTTGATAGCTATTGATTTTTATGTACCACAGAAATTTTTATTAACATAAAACAATTTTATGTTTACCCATGACTTAAGTTTGATTAAATTAAGTAAGTTATTCCAACATATCCCAGGAAAATGAAAGTTATTATTTCGGAAATTAAATCACTTAAACCTAAGCAATTAAACCTAATTATGACCATTCAATAAAATTAGCAGAAATAAGACAGAAGTTATCTGTAAAGTCAAAATGTCTTTAGGTATGAGTACTTCACCTTTGGAAATTAACCATTTCTATGTGAGTCTTTATCTTTAGAATAGTTAAAACCTTGATGAAAAGAGGAACCTATTTTACTTTACTGAGAGAGTCTTAAAGCCAGTTTTATAACCCTTAAATCATAACAAATTAGCATCAGTGACCTGTTAATGAGTGCGGCCTTATAACAGGACTCAGTTTATCTATTTAACATTTTGTTTAGGGAGAGACTTTATCTAACAGATGTGACTTTAGGTGTTCATAAGAGATGAATTAAAGAGAACCACAGTGATATGCTGTATTTCTTTTCCCTTGTCAGAGACAATTGGCCATTTTTGTCTCTAGTCAGAGTCTGGGGGACACATGGCTTTAAGTTCCATGGGGTTTGAGATAAAGGCGGTTCCATGTATTTTTTTTTTTCAGAGTCCAGCTTTCCATGAATTTAAGTAGCATATGTTGGAAAGCAAGAGCAAAATGAAATTACAGAGCAGAGAGATAAGCATTCTGACATTTTTTTTCTATTCCGAAGTTGTTTGTTTTTACATAGCAAATTTACCCATTTGCAAAACACAAGGCGATAGACTCTTGTCCATGTTTAACTTGGTTAAACTTCCAATTACATCTGTTCTTATGACTTTGTGACCCACCTAACATAGGCATCACCTGTGTCTAATGTAAGATGAATTTAGATTACGATCATGCTCCAATATAAAACTTTTTGAGTATCCTTAAGAGTCTGTAAACAGTTGAAGAATCTCTAACTTTAGGCATGGCGTTTAGGTTTAGCCTGAAAATTCTTTCCTACATACACACATCTTTATCCACATACTTTAACATTCTCAGTACCACTGAAAAAGCATTTTTAATGAGCATTCTATGTCTCAACATTGAAAAATTCTTTTCCAGTTCCTTTAATTAATTCATTTCACCCCATAATTAATTATCTTTTCTTATTCTTTTGTTATTCGCCAGAGGAGGTGCACCATTCCTGGAAGTACTGCAATACCAGGTCGATGCGTGGACTGGACGGAGCAAGCTCCTATTCCAACTCCGAGCTACAAAAAGCCATTTAATATATTGTCCTCGGATAGAATACGTATCAGATATTAAACTGATAAGAACAAATACTACATTTGATCTTAGCTAAAAGGCCGAGAAGTGATTATCTTTCTTATAAGGTTATTAAAATATTACACCAAATTGATTAATCCTATTACTAAAAAGAAAGCAGTCTTAATACAATTTTCTATCAATAATACAAATAACACACTTGGAAATGATTTTATTAGGAGTAGCTAAGGCAAATTGTGTTGTTATCTTGAGGCAGGCTGGCTCAGAAGTCAGGTCAGTTGCCTCCTCCTTTTAAGTAACAGGACATTACAATCTTTTTTAAAATATCTGGCATATTATAAGTTACCTCTTTGGAGGAAGTTTTGTTGTTTTTAATAATCCTCTATGTAAGGTGAACTTGATCTAGAACAAATATCTGGCAAATTTATTCCTGTAAAAGACATTTAACTTTTCCTTTGTAATTTCTATGCTTAGGGCTTTGATTTCCTTGAATAGTTTTCTAGAAGAGAAAGGAATGTCACCTCCATCTATCTCATCTCTTTAGTTACAGTCACAAACATGACACAACTAGCAAGCACAATGAGCACACATAAACACACACACACACACACACACACACACACACACAGAACAAATCCTCCTGATAAAATCAAAAAGAACTTGAAGTAATCTCAATTTTTTGTGTTTTTAAAATATCTTTTACTATGGCAATTAGTTCCTTTATACTCTTTGTTAAATCATTTTTTTTTTTAAACCTGTGTTCCTGTGCCTTGAGAGAAGTTTTAAGCCTTTTAACAATTTATGCTTACTTAGGGTCTGTCCCATGGTAGAAAAGGAAAGAGGAGAAATGGCAAGACCAGAGGGCAACGTTCCCGGTTGGAGAACTGGCTTGGGGGATTTCCCCGATGGGTCTGACCACAATTTTAAGAACTGTCAGCCACTCTAAGAGCATTTACTGGCTGTTGCGTACCCAGTTTCGTTGATAGGAAGAGAGGCTAGATAGGAGGTCTTTGCCAATGCCTGAACAGGCCATCGGTATTCACACAGGGAGCTCAGGGCCTTCAGCCAATGCCAGAGGGTAGCCCTGGCAAAGAGGCTTCAGTTGCCCTGTTGCTATATTGCAATTCCATGTCATGGTGCCAAGCGAAAGTAAAAGGAGGAAAAGAAGTGCAAAAAGGAAGTCCCACAGTTCTTGTGCCTTGATAAAAATGACTCAATATTCTTTACTTTAATTGCCTAAAATTCGTTGCTTACCTCAAACGGATCAGTTTCACAGGTGGACTTTTCTGGTCGATTGCGGTGCAGGTCTGTATTACATGTGTATTGCCTGTAGTGACCTCTATGCAGACCTTCACTCCCCCACCTCCGGTGAGGTGGTGGTCTAATGGCTGGGACGGCCATCCACTCGAGTGACACCCAGGTCACACTTCATACCTTGGGCCCCATGTTGGGCACCAATTGCCCCGGCCAGCAGGGAGTTAAACAAGGACTCAAGGATAAGCTAACCTGGGTGAAAGACAGACATAAGAAGGAGACAATGCTAGGCATTTGTCATGGCCTCGAGAGTTTATTCTTACATGTAGGCTTATATAGGGCTGTACGGGGAAGGGGATGGGGTCTGGGCAAAGATCACAGACTTACTGGTTAAACCGCAATGCCTTTGTTTCTTCATTAACTACCAGCAGGAGGGTGAATGTTTGGCCAGGTGTATGATCCAATTGTTTCTGGTAGTTGAATATTAGGTGAGGAAGTAGAAACTTAACTTGCTCTATGGCAGTCTTTGTTTGTGGTAGTTGAGTATTAGGTGAGGAAGTAGAAAGTTTACTTGCTATATGGCAGTCTCTGTTAACATGGCCGAAGTTTGGTTCATAGCGCCCAATAATATTACAAAGCTTTAGTAATAAAAAGAGAATGGTACTGAAATAAAACAGGAGTATAGATAAATGGAATAGACTTGAGGACCTGGATTTTGGGTCAAGCAACTGCACCTACTTGATATTTGAGAAAGGCCCTAAGAATATAGGCTAGAGAAAAGACAGCATCTTCATCAAATGGTGCTGTACAAACTGGATAACAATATGCAGGAAACTAAAACTTGATCCACACATCTCTCCATGCACAGCATTCAAGTCCAAATGGATCAAAGACCATAATATAAGACCAGAAACTCAGCTACTAGTAGAAGAAAATATAAGAGGAATTTTCCATGATACATAAATGGGAAGACTTCCTCAACAAAACCACAGTAGCGCAAGGTGTTAAAGAATTACTCACCCAGTGTGATCACATGAACTTGAAGAGTTTCTTCACAGAAAAATATACAATGAGTAAAGCCTAAAGATTACCCTCCGAATAGGAGAAAATATTTACTAAATATCCAACTGAAGGAGGCCTAATCTCTAGAATCTACAAAGAACTCAAAAACTTAAGCAATAAAAAGTCAAACAACCCTCTGACCAAAAGGGGCAAAAAACTGCTCAGGCACTTAACAGAGGAAGAAATACAATTGGCAAACACACACTTAAGAAAATATTCATCATCCATAAATCATGATGGAAATGCAAATTAAAACAACTATGAACTTCTACCTTGCACCAATAAGGATAGTAAACATTTAAAAATCCAATGAAAATAAATGCTCATGAGGATGTGGAGAGATAGGAATGCTCATCCACTGTTGTTGGGAATGTAAGATGGTACAACCACTTTGGAAAGCAATATGGAGACTCCTATAAAAGCTGACCACATAGTTACCAACAGACCCAGATATTTCCTTACTGGGCATATACCATGAAACCTCTAAGCCTTAGTCCAGATAAATTTGTTCAAACATGTTTATAGGTGATGAATTCATAATACCTAACAGCTGGGATCAACCCAGATGTCCATTACTAGAAAAATGGATAACTAAGTTGTGGTATGTCTTCACTATGGAATTCTACACAGTAGTAAGGAAGGACTACACAATAAAATGTGAAGAAAAATGGTTGAACCTGGAATAGATCATGCTCACTGTACTCACCCAATCACAGAAAGATAATCACCACAAAGTCTCACTTATCTACAGTACCTAACCTGAATCTGCCCAAGATGCCAACATACCTATGAAGTATCTCAAGGACCAAACAATAGGGTGGGTGGGGAGGTATGGGAAGGTAAGGGAGGGGGAACACGAATCTGAACACAAATGGCAATGGTACCATAAAACTCTACATCCTAAAAAACAGACCAATGGTTGAACCTTCACCAGGCCCTTATGGGAACACCTGAGTCACAAGACCCTAGAGAGTGTATGATAAAGACTGACCTTAATATCCTACTGCTTCTCTCTCTTTCTTTGTGGCTCTTTCTCTTTTCTCTAACTCTTTTATATTACTTATCTTTTTGCTCCTTCTTACAGGTCAGTGGGTACTGACCTGTAACTCCAAGTACCACCAGGTGGATATCATCCACAATGAGCTTTTGATCAGAGACCCACAAGGTGTCCTAAAAGAATGACTGATTTCTGTCAGAGTACTTGATGACCCACCATAGGTTAGTGGTAAGACCCTACTGCTGAAGACACCATATGCACTTGACATGTAACATGGAATGCCATGGCTGGAAGCTGGAAGAGAGTCAGTAGCCATATGGTTACTGTGTCCAGTTGTAGAAGGTGCTACATGGGCAACTGGGGGAAAATGACCAATATAAGACCAACCAACTCATCGTCTAACCTACTTAGCAGCAAATAACCTGTTCTGAATCTCACACAAGTGCAATAGTGGCACACAGCCATACTGGGTAATCATCTGCTCTTGATTTGGCTAACTGATCAGCTCAGTGACAGAACCCATAGCTGGAGCTGGGAAACAAGACAGAACCACACCCAAAAATGAACCTGTTCTCCACTATTAAGCTACTACCAATCGTGGGCTACAAGAGGTCCTAGCCCTATTAAATTCTCTCTAAAAAATAATGATTATCCCATTTCTCTGGTGCTAAATTTACTTTCCTTCAGAGAATCTGGTTCTCTTTTTCAGATAGACGGAGGTCCTAGGGAGAAAACCACCCCATCGTACCTCAAGAGGGTTCCAGCTGAAACTAAGAATAATTGGCAAAACAAGGCAAGTGTATTGTTTTCTTGGTGAACCTTGTACAAGCAATAGGGTGAAGGAGATTAGTGCAGAGCACAATCAACTCATACCAAATCATATATCCACAGACACAGAGGCTCCCAACACCTTGCGACTGAAGCAGACCTAAAATGAACCTAACATGGCTCAGGGAAATTTGCAGAAGAGGGTGCAGGAAGAATTTCAGAGCCACACATTGGGTGATGATACACAGAGACATTTCCTCCTACCTATAACTGATGGCTAATCCCACAGTACATGACCCATATACCCCAACAAGAAGGGGCCAGGTGGAGGGGGGAAAGACAGGAGATGGCTAACAAGAGTACCAACTTAACTGTACAAAACTTATTAAAAATCAAAAATAATGTATCCCTTTCATTTGAATAATTGCAGCATCCCAATGTACTCAAATGTAGGAACTTATATATCCCTTCCTTTAAGGAAGATTCAACATAGTCCCCATTCCCATGGTTTTTCACTGACTTAGACTCTCGGATTCAATACTACATTAGGAACGTGCTATGGCAATTGTGCTATTCCTCACTGACTCCATTTTCTCTACCAAAGATTCAGATATAGCCTTTCCACCACTGTAGATTCACACCAAATAAATACCCAAGGTAACATCTTCATTGTGTCAGAAAGAAGTCACTACAGGAAGTAAACCTTTCCCCCACCATGGACTAGATACTCAGGAAATACAATCTGAACCCATTATGGCATCACAAGAACCTCATTCCAACCAAGAAAAGAAAGAAACAGTAGGCTCAGGTGAAACCAAAGAGAGGAACTAGCAAGAGGAGTGAGAGAGCTGCTTCCACAGTGGACCTGACAACCTGCACCAGGGTGATGGAGACAGGCACTGAGGAGACTCAAAACACACCAAAGAAGAAATCCAGAACCTACTGAGACCTCCACACCAAAGTAGACTTAAAGAACACCCACCATGGCATTTACTTGTCATCCCAGGGCTGGGAAGGCAGAGGTAGGAGCATTGCTGAAATGTACTGGCCAGGTGGTCTAGCTGAACTGGGTAGCTCCAGGCTCAGTGAAACCCTGTCTCACAACATAAAATGTAGAGCTTTAAAAAAACAACAACAACAACAACAAAAACAGCAGCACTTACCTCAAAAAACAAACAAACAACAAAAAACAGAGAATAATTGAGGGAAATAAAATCAAAAGCATGATATCCACATAAGAAAGTGCCAAAACACAAATAAAATAATTATCTTCAAAAGCTGTCCAGATGTGGTGGTGCACACCTTTTACCCCATCACTAGGGAGGCAGAGGTAGGAGGATGGCCATGAGTTTGAGGTTAGCAAACGACTACATAGTAATTAATACCAGGTTAGTCAGGGCTAGAGTAAGATCCTATGTCCAAAAATAAAGAAAAAAAAAAAAAAGAAAGAAAGAAATTAAACTTTGCTGACACATGTATGAAGATGAAAAATTACAGTTCATATAAGGAAATGGTATTAGCTTCAATTTTAGTTATCTATTTCCAATGTTTTACATTGAACATTTTTGGATCATTATATGTACACATATAATACACATATGTACACATATATGTATGGATATATATGGATATATATGTGTGTGTGTATATATATATGCAGAGAGACAGAGAGAGTCTTATAGCCTTAGTAGCCAAAAATACTGGGACAATTTTCACGTTTACAAATATGGTAAGACCCTGAGAATTGAAGTTTGGAACCCCCAGAACCCACATAATGCTGGATGGCATAAGGCCTGCATCTGTCATCCAAAAGTACCAATGGGTCACCAATGGTTGACAGATTAGGGGAAGCCCAAAGCATACATGGGTGGTTAGATAGTGAGTACTACAGAAATCATGCCTCTTGCTCTCTCTCTCAAATATGGTGACTGATGAGGCCTAACATCCCAAGACTGTCCCCTCATTGCTACGTACACACTGTGACATGTGCATTCCCCCAACACCACACACACACACACACACACAAACACAAATGCCGTATTCTTCAACTTATTCTTTACTTTTTCTTTTTTTGAGACAGTCTCCCTCTAACCCAGGCTGAGATTACTTAGAGGTTAAGGCACTTGCCTGCAAAGTCTAAGGATCCAAGTTCAATTCCTCAGTACCCATATGAAGTCAGATGCACACAATGGCTCAGTGCCTGAAGTTCATTTGCAGTGAATGTAACCAATGGCATGCCCATTCTCTCTGTGAGTGTGTTTCTATTTCATTATGAAACTACACTAATTAATTACAAAGGACGTCAGTGACAAACAGGTCAGGAAACTGATGAGCAGAGCAAAAGTGGCAGAACCTTAGGAAGCAAGCCTTCCATGGCGGAAGTGTCAAGGTGAAATTTCAGTCTCCGTTTCCTCCCTAGTATATTTTTGTCCATATGAAATGTGTGGTAGGGTTGGGGGGATGACTCAGTGGTCAAGACACTTGCTTGCAAAGCCCAAGGACCTGAATTCAATTCCCTATTACCAAAGGAAAGCTAGATGCACAAAGTGGTGATTGCATCTGGAGTTCATTTGCAGTGGCTAGAGGACTTGGTGTGCCCATATTCTCTCTCTCTCTCTTTCTCTCTCTCTCTAATAAATAAAATTTAAAAAAGAATTGAATGGTGAGAAAATCATTCATTCATTTGTGCTAGTTCTAAGCCACTGTGAACTTTGACATTAATTTAAAAGAGTTCAGGATGGACTCTGGGCTTGTATGTGCTCACACATATTAATGGTGTGCAGTGTGTGTGTATGTGTGTGTGTGTGTGTGTGTGTGTGTGTGTGTGTGTGTGTTTGTACTTGTGCATGCATGTGCAGGTGTGTGGACACATACATGTGTCATACACCTGCTCATCTCTTCATATATCAGGGACCAGATGTCAAGGTTAGGTCTTTGCCTCAAGGCCTGTTTCACCTATTCTTTGAAACAGTGTTTCTCAATGAACCTGGTGGTCATGAATTAAGCTATATGATCTGGCCAGTGAGCACCAGGGATACTCCTGTCTTCACCTCCCCAGCACTGGGATGGCCAGGGGACACCACAGCACCTGGCTATTTACATGTGTACTGAGGCTTTGAACTCACATTCTCATGCTTGCACAGCAAGTGCTTTCCCCATTGAACCATCTCTCCAGCTCCAATTGCAGTCACTTTTTGTGTGTGTCTTGAAGTAGTGTTTCATTGTATCCCAGGCTGGCCTTGAGCTCACAGCCATGATCCTCTTACCTCTGCCTCCCCAAAGCTGGGATTCAAGTCATGAGCAACACCACATCCAAACGGCCAGTGACTTTTAATACTCTATCGTGTACAATACTTTGGCTCATCCATAGTCTTCCACTTGGGGTCCTTTTTTCTAGGACAACCTTCCCAGGGGAGGGAGATCTTTCCAGGTACCTCTCCCAGTGACCTGGGGTGCAGAAAGAGATCATCACTGCGGTTCACACAAACTACTATTGGGAATACCGGGTGTCCTGGCATTTAGACATCTCCTCCAAGACTGTGAAGCCTACAGGTGCCACAAAGACCCCTGCAAGTATATGTGATTTCTCTTAGAAATTCAGATTCAGGTGAGCAGACTTGACCACCCTGAGGAAATATTTCAGATTCAGAGACATCTGAGTATGTGTTCTCATAAAATAAACCCTGACATATAAGGAAAAAGAACAGGGGGTGGATAGATGGCTCAGAAGTTAAGGTGCTTGTCTACAAAGCTAAAGGATCCAGGTTCAAGTCCCCAAAATGCACAGAAAGCCAAGTACACAAGGTGACCCATGCTTCTGGAGTTGTTTTCAGCAGTATGAGGCCCTGGCATGCCCATACTCTCTCTCTCTCTCTCTCTGTGTCTGCCTTCTCTCTCTCTCTCTCTCTCTCTCTCTCTCTCTCTCTCTCTTTCTCTCTCTCTCTCTCTCTCAACTAAATTAAAAATAAAAAAATAAAAAAGCCATTGACTCTTAAGAACTTAGATGTGTGACCTCACCTAATCTAGGTAGTTGCATTCTTAGGACTTCATTTTTCTTCTTTTTTTTATTAATTAGTTTTGTATTCAGCAAATACAGTCTGTTTGGTACAATTATTAGGCTTATCCTCCCCTTCCCTTGGCCCCTCTTTGTTGAAGTATATGGGTCATGTGCCGGGGTCCAGCCCTGGCTTGAAGGAGGGTTCCCGAAGAGAGCTGTTAAAGGGAGGAGTGAAATAACGACTCGAAGTTAAGTTCTGGTGCAAGCTGACAGGCTAATGCTGAAGGCAGCTGAGTTTTTTCATTTTTCTTTTTTTTCTTTCTTTCTTTTTTCTCTGCCACTGCTCTTAGCCTCAGCCTTTTATTTTCTGATCATGTCATGCAATAACAAACTTCAAGAAAGGCACAATTTCACAGAATTCATAGAAACTTTTTGTTATTCCTTATCATCAAACAATCCCATAATTATTCACCTCAAGTAAAGTCATCAGACTCCTGTAATGATTAACTGTTTTCACATTTTCTCCATGTATGTGTGGTCAAGCACTTGCGATTTCCTGGACTTCTACTTTCAATTGTTCTGTTAAAGGTGAGAGGCAAAACAACCACAAATGGGGCTTCCCATCATTAATCACTGATCCAGCAGATCCATATATCCATTAATTATTTATTTTGAATTTTCCTTTTCACATCTCTCCAATACTTAGACTTTGGTCCCCCCAATTGAACTATTTCTGACTTCAATTGTTTTTCTGTAAGGATTCCTGGTAAAGAGTCAATTGCAATTGCCACCATATAGAAAAATCAGTCATAGAACAATTTTTACATTGCTCCAGGAGGTTCATTGTTTCCTCCTAAGTGTACTGTACTCCATGCCTGACTTTCTTTAAGGCCTTTAAGGAAAACAATTATCTTTGACCCATTTTCTTGTTTTTCCAATTCTATGCCAGAGCCTCTTTCAGATACATTGACCAACACAAATTTTGACTGGAAAAGTAAACTTAGAGATTGGGACACCAAGTGAAAGACAGAGAAAGACAAACATTATACAGAAAACCACATATTTCTCTAGAGTAGAGAGCCAAATATTTGTCTATAGAAGCGCCACATTGGACTTCAAGGAAGAGACAGCTGGGCTGGAACTGTGTCAAGCAGCTCTTAAGAGCTCAATTCCTTGTGATCCTGAAATGGCATGCTTGCCATCTCTGGCAGTCGTGCATGGTGGAATAAGCCCTCAGTTATGGGTAGGATAAATGTCTTTGCGTGTCATGGCCCAACATGTGGCTCTGACATACTTTCTGCCCCCTCTTCCTCAAATTCCACTGAGCCATGTTGGGTTCCTTTTTGGTCTACTTCAGTGATGAAGTGTTGGGGGCCTCTGGGTCTCTGGATCTCTGATTTAGTAGGAGTTGATTTTTCTCTCTGTTGATCTCCTTCCATCTTGTGCTGGTATCCGGTTCACCAGGAAAACAGCACCTTTGCTTGTTTCACCAATTTTTCTTAGTTTCAGCCAGAGCCCTTGAGGTATGATGGGATGGATCTCTCCTCAGGATCTACATCTATCTGAAAAAGAGAAGCAGATTCTCCACCAGACAGTAAGTTAGCACCAGGACAAATGAGATAACTCTTACTTTTTTAATAGAGAATTTAATAAGTGTAGGCCCTCTTGTAGCCCACGATTGATAGTAGCTGGATAGTGGAGAGCAGTCTTATGTTTGGATATGGTTCTGACTTTTTCCCAGCTCCAGCTATGGGTCTCCTACCACTGAGGTGATCAGTTAGCCAAATCAAGAGCAGTTGGTTCCCCACCATGGCTGTGTGCAATATTGCACTTGGGTGGGCCTCACAACGGGTTATTTGCTGCTAAATAGGTTAGATGCTCGAGCAGATATTGGTCATTTTCCCCCAGTCACCCATGTAGCACCTTCTGGCACTAGATATGCTGACTGTCTGGGGACTGACTCTCTTCTGGCTTCCAACCATGCTATTCCCATTTAGGTGTCAACCACATACAGTGTCTTCAGCAGTAGGGTCTTAACACTAACCTATGGTGGGTCATCAAGTAGTCGGACAGAAATCTTTCTTTTAGGAAACCTTGTAGGACTCTCTGATCAAAAGCTCATTGTGGATGATAGCCACATGCTGGTACTGAGAGTTACAGGTCAGTGCCCACTAAGAAAAGAAAGAAAAAGATAAGTAATATACAAGAATTAGAGAGGGAGAGAGAGAGAGAGAGAGAGAGAGAGAGAGAGAGAGGGGGAGAGAGAGAGGTAGAGCGGGGATACAGGGAGGGAGGGAAGCTGTAGAAGATTAAGGTTGGTCTTCATCATATCTTCTCCAGTGTCTTGTGGCTCAGGTGTTCCCTCTTAGGGCCTGGTGAAGGTTCAGCCATTTGGTCTGCCTTTTAGGGAGTATAATTTTAAGGTATCATTGCTGTTTGGGGCTAGATTTGAGTTTCCCACCCCTCCATTGCCCTTCCCTCCATCCCTACCCATTCTATTGTCTAGTCCACGAGATGCTTGCTGGGTATGTAAGGCATCTTCGGTAGATTCAGGTTAGGTGCTGTTAATGAGTGAAACTATGTGGCAATTTTCTTTTTCTGTGATTGGATAAGTTCATGTAGAATGATCTATTCCAGGTTCAACCAGTTTTCCTCAAATTTCATTGTGTCATTTTTTCTTACTGCTGTATAGAATTCCATTCTGTAGATATACCATATCTTAGTAACCCATTCTTATAGCGATGGGCATCTGGGTTGATTCCAGCTTTTAGCTATTATGAAGTGAGCCCTACAAACATAGTTAAGCAAATCACTCTGGCCTGTTGTTTGAAGGTTTTAGGGTAGAAGCCCAGTAAGGGAATAACAGGGTCAGTTGGTATCTCCATAGTCAGCTTTTTTAGGAGTCTCCATATTGCTTTACAAAGTGGTTGTACCATCCTACATTTCCACCAACAGTGGATGAGCATTCCTACTTCTCCACACCCTCACCAGCATTTATTTTCATTTGATGTTTTGATGTTTGCTTTACTTACTGGGGTAAGGTAGAATCTCATAGTTGTTTTAATTTGCATTTCTCTAATGATTAGGGATGATGAACATTTTCTTAAATGTATGTTTTCCATTTGCATTTCTTCCTTTGTGAACTGCCTGTTGAGCTCTTTGCCCCATTTTGCGAGTGGGGTGTTTGACTTCTTATTGTTTAGATTTTTGAGTTCTTTGTAGATTCTAGAGATTAGGCCTCTATCAATTGCATAACCCGCAAATATTTTCTCCCATTCTGTGGGTAATCTATTGGCTTTGCTTATTGTATGCTTGTTTGTAAAGAAACTCTTCAGCTTCATGAGATCCCATTGGTTGAGTGACTGTTTAAGATTGTGAGCTAATGGGGTTTTGTTCAGGAAGTCTTTTTCCATTCCTATATCATGGAAAGTACTTCCTAAATTTTCTTCCAGTACTAGTCGAGTTTATGGATTTATATTGAGGTCTTTGATCCATTTGGACTTGAGTGTAGTGCATGGCGAGATGTGTGGATCAAGTTTCAGTTTCCTCCATATGGTTATCCAGTTTGTCCAGCACCATTTGTTGAAGATGCTGTCTTTTTCCAGCCTATAGCATTATGGCCTTTGTCGAATATCAAGTAGCTATAGTTGCTTGACTCAAACTCCAGGTCCTCAAGTCATTCCATTGGTCTATACTCCTGTTTTTATGTCAGTACCATGCTGTTTTTATGACTATGGTTTTGTAATATAGCTTTAGGTAAGGTATGGTGATGCCTCCAGAGGTATTTCTTTTGCTGAGGATATGTTTTGGTATGCGAGGCCTTCTACCTTTCCATAGGAAATTTGAGATCATTTTCTCTATCTCTGTGAAGAATGCTGTAGGCATTTTAATTAGAACTGCATTAAATCTATTTATTTCCTTTGGTAGGATTGCCATCTTCACAATGTTAATTCTACCTGTCCAGGAGCATGGGAGGTCTTTCCTTTTTGTCACATCCTCAATTTCTTTTTTGAGTGTTTTTAGATATATACATATATGTTTTGTATAGTTCTTTCACTTCCTTGGTTAATGTTATTCCATGGTATTTTACTTTTTGGTTGCCTTATTTCTTTCTCTGTATCTTTGTCATTTGCATATAGAAAGGCTAGAAATTTTGGTGCATTGATTTTTATATCCTGCTGTTTTGCTATAGGAGTTAATCACCTTCAGGAATTTTGGCATGGAGTCTCTGGGGTTTCTTATATATACAATCATGTCATAAGTGAATCAAGCTAACTTAACTTCTTCCTTTCCACATTGTACCCCTTTTATTTCTTTCTCCTGTCTTATTGCTTGAGCTAGGATATCCAGTACTATATTGAAGAGCAGAGGTGAGCGTGGACAACTCTGTCTTGTTCCTGATCTCAATAGGAATTCCTTCAGTCTCTCTCCATTAAGTATTATTTGGGCCTTAGGAGCTTTGTATATTACCTTTATTATGTTGTGACATGAACCAACCATGCCAATCCTCTACAATGTTTTGATGATGAAGTGTGTTGTATCTTGTCAAAGGCCTTTTCTGAATCTATCAAAATGATCATGTGGTTTTTATGTTTAACCTTGTTTATGTGGTGTATTACATTAACAGATTTCCATATGTTAAACCACCCCTGTGTTCCTGGCATGAATCCCACTTGGTCAAGTTGGATAATGCCTTTTTTTTTTTTTTACAAAGTAACTATTACTATTAATTTTAATCTAATTGTAATATTAATATGAAAATGTCATGACCTGTTAAATTCTTAATATTTTGTGAGAAGACACAATAGAACATTCTGCATCTATGTATAGTCAGAATATTTCCAATACATTGGATAATACTTTTGATGTGTTGTTGGATTCGGTTTGTGAGGATTTTGTTCAGGATCTTTGCATCTAAGTCATCAGGGAAATAGGCCAGTAGTATCTTTTCCTGTGGCATCGCTGCCTGGTTTAGAATTAGGGTGATACTAGCTTCATAAAAGGAGTTAGGTAGCTTTCCCTGTTCTCCAATTGTGTGGCACAGTTTGAGGAAAGTTGGTTTGAGTTCTTCCATGAAGGATTGATAGAATTCCGCTGAGAAGTCATGTGGTCCTGGACTATTCTTTCTGGGGAGGTTTTTTTTTTTTTTTTTTTTTTACTACTTTTTCAATCAACATGAGTGTGATGGGTTCATTGAGGAGATTAATCTGCTCTGAGGTTAGCTTTGACAGATGGTATACATCCAGGAATTTATTCTACTTCTCCACATTATCCAGTTTTGTGAAGTAGAGGCTTTTCAAATAAGTCTAGATGATTCTCCCAATTTCACTTATGTCAGTTATGAACTCTCCTTTTTTGTATTGAATTTTGTTATTTGAAGCTTCTTTTTTTTTTTTTTTTTTTTTTTTTTTGCTTGATCAAATTGGCCAGGGGTTTGTCAATCTTGTTTCTTTTTTTAAAAGAACCAGTTCTTTGTTTTGTCAATTGTCGTAATTGTTTCCTTGTTTTCAATTCATTAATTTCTGCTCTTATTTTAATTATTTCTTTCCTTCTTGAGCTCATTGGCTTGGATTTTTCTTGCTTTTCCAGTGCCTTTAGGTATATGGTAAGGTTATTAATTTGGGATCTCTCTGTCTTTCTAATAAAGGCATTGAGTGCTATGAATTTTCCCCTGAGAACTGCCTTCATTGTGTCCCATAAGTTTTAGTACTATGTGTTCTCATCATCATTCAATTCTAGAAATTTTTCAACTTCATTTTCTATTTCATCCACTATCCATTTATTGTTTAAAAGTGTTCTGTTCAATTTCCAGGTGCCATTTGGATTCTTGGTTGGTATTTTGTTTTTGATTTCTAGCAATATAGCATTGTGATCTGATATCATGCATGGAATTATGTCAATATTTCTAAATATGTGGACGTAGTCTTTTTGACCCAGTATATGGTCTATTTTAGGGAATGTTCCATGGGCTGCTGAGAAGAATGTGCAGTCTGTTGATTTAGGATGGAAAGTTCTGTAGATGTCCATTTGATCTAAGTGATCTATGTTTTTTTTGAGCTCTCTTACTTTGCTGTTGAGTTTCTGTTTGGATATTCTGTCTATTACTGATAGTGGTATGTTGAAGTCCCTAGTTATGATGGTGCTGGTCGTTATTTCTGTTTAACTGTTAAGTAGGTTTTGTTTTATGAACTGTGGTGCCCCTGTGTTTGGTGCATACAGATTTATGATTGTAATATCCTCTTTATGAATCAATCCCTTGATAAGTAGAAAGTGGCCTTCTTTGTCTTTTTTGATTATTTTTGGTTTGAAGTCTATTTTATCCAATATTATTTTAGCTACACCTGCTTGTTTCTTATTCCTATTTGCTTGGAATATTATTTTCCACTTTTTCATCCTAAGGAGGTATCTTTCTTTAGTGGTGAGGTATGTTTCATGTAGACAACAGATTGAGGGGTCTAATTTTTTGATCCATCCTGTTAGCTTTTGTCTCTTGGTGGGTGAACTAAGGGCATTAATGTTTAGGGTAATGACTGTGAGATTTGATTTGATCCCTGCCATATTGTGATGGTATATGTGGGTTGGTGTTTTCATGGAATTTGACGTTTTTGTGCCTACTGATTTAGGTTATTAATGATCTTCTTCTTGTAGGCTTTTGATATTGATTATTTGTTTCTTCTCTGTGTAAAATTTCCTGAAATATTCTCTGTAGGTTTGGTTTTATGTTTATATAATTGTAAAGCTTAGTTTTGTCATGGAAAGTCTTTCTTTCACAATTTATTATGAGGGATACTTTTGCTGGGTGGAGTAGTTTGGGTTGGAAGCCATATGCTCTTAGACTTTTCAGTGTTTCATTCCAGGCCTTTCTAGCTTTCAGGGTTTCCATTGAGTAGTCTGAAGTAATTCTGATGGGGTTACCTTTGAAAGTGGTGTGTTCTTTTACCCTAGGTGCTTTTAGGATTTTCTGTTCAATGTCAAGCTCCCTTTTCACATCATTTTCTGATTTTCTTGATGATTCCTGGAATTCATCCTTGCATTTTTTATGTCTTTGTTTAGCATGGCTAGCTGATTTTTAAGGTCTTCTTTATTTTTCACTCCCTCAAATCTATTAACTCTCTTTGAACTCCTTCCATTTTCTTATCTATTAGATCTAGTTTAGTGATGGCAGCATCCACACGATTATCAGTCCTTTCTTGCTTTTCTGCAAATTCTACCAGTAGCTTGGTCAAGGTTGCATTGCTCATAGCTTCATTTTGGTGATCTGATCCTAATGACTCTTCTATATTTTGATTAGAGATGTTCATTGTAGGACTGGGTGATCTAATTAGATTTTCTTGCATTTGATTTTTCATGTTATTTCTTTTGCACTGTGGTGTGTCCATGATAGTGTATGGGCATGTTGGTGGTTGGATCAGCCTGGGCTCAAGCACAATAGGAATCTGAGGCAGCATGGGGTAGTTGCCAAGCAACCTGGGCTTTGGCTCTCACTTTCTATAGCCCCCTGATCTACTGCCTGCCCAGGGCACCAAAATTGCCCCAATCTCTCAAGTGGTAATGCACCAAAGCTGCCTGTGTTTGAGCTAGGAGGGACAATGAGGCACCAAGCACTAAAGCAGCCCATTCTCTGGCATGGGAACACTGGGACCTGGAAGCAGTCTGCACTCCCCTGCCACAGGATAATGGGGGCCAGCCAGCACATTAGATTGGTAGGGGATGGCACCTGAGGTGGCACTAGCAACAGACAATGTCTCAGCTTGCATGGCAGTTGCTGTGGGCCTAGACTCGCTGAATGTGCAGTAGCAGGAGAGGTAATTGAGCAAGTGGGCAGTGCAGTCTAAGATTCCACAGGCAGGAATTGATGGCGTGTGGGGCACTGCCGTGGATACCGCAGCTACTTGGGGTAGGGGTGTGCTACCAGCCCATAAGAGAATCAGTGATTTCCTGTTTTTCTTCCCTCTGTGCCCTCCCACTGGCAATCTATTGGTGATTGCTCTTCCCTAAAAGAGCCAGTGAGCCCTTAATGTCTTGCCTTTCTTTCCCTGCAATCTGCAGTGCAGCTAGGTGGTTGCCATCTTGGCCGGTAGTTGTATGTCTTAGGACTTTTTGAAATTAATAAAGGATAAAGCTGTATTTCCTGGTAGGAAACAGAAAATGCTCTGACTTTTTAAAATTTATCTGGGAAACAGGAGAGAGGACGAAGTGGTTAGGGTGATTGCCTGCAAGGCTGAATGATTGAGGTTTGATTACCCAGTACCCACGTAAAGCCAGGTGCACAAGATACATGCATTGGGATATGGTTTGCACCAGGTGGAGGCTCTGGGTGGTCTCTGTATCCCTCCTGTATGCCTGCATATAAATAAAACTCTTTTGAAAAATATCTAGAGTGCTTGAGAGATGGCATAGTGGTTGAAGTGCTTGCCTAAGAACCCTAAGGACCCATGTTCATCTCTCCAGATCCCACTAAATTAGACATTCAAAGGTGAGGCAAGGACAAGATTTCACATGCCCACTATATAGTGCAAGTGTCTAAAGTTCAAGGTCAGTGGCTGAGGCCCGGGTATGTCAATTCTCTCTCTCACTCTGTCTCTCACTCTCTAAAAATTAAAAATAAAACAACACAAGAAGGCACAGTTAATCTCAAATATATTTGGACTTCCACATATTGATACAGGAAAATAGCTTCCAGGTGTACTTTATTTATTTATTTTGAGGGAAGGTCTTGTTTTAGGTCAGGCTGATCTGGAATTCTCTATGTTGTCTCAGTTTGGCCACAAATTCATGGCCATGATCCTCCTGCCTCTGTCTCATGAGTGACAATATGCCATCAAGTAGGAATCCTGGTAGATTTATAAGCATGAGGAGGGATGATAACACACAGTGCTTTATTGTCTCCCACCATGTGACTCATGGAAGTCACATGATCCTGAGGAATCTGAACACAGGAAAGTCACAAGCAGGTAGACTTCCAGCACCATTGTCACAATGCCCATGTAAAGTACCCATGTAAAGCCAGATGCAAATGAAAACCAACCTTCCCTTCTAAAGCCAATTCCAATCACATACTAGAACAAAGAAAAATTCAGATAAGTGCTATGTTTAATAAATAAATGATTTAGAGAATTTTAAATTTCTGTTTAACATGTATATAATCAGTATAGTCTGCATTAAACTTGATTTTTATTTTTTTTTAAAAAGGACAGGACTATCACTAACATTTAAGAAAGGCCAGTCACCTACATTTTATTCTGACATTTAACCTGAATGTGGTATCTTTAAATCCAAAGTTTGCCTTTTTCTTTTTTTAAAAATATTTTTCCTTCTTTACTTATTTGAGAGACAGGCAGATAGAGAGAATGGGCATGCCAGGGCCATCAACCACTGCAAACAAGCTGCAGACACAGGTGATACCTTGTGCATTTGGTTTATGTGGGTACTAAGGAGTCAAACTTGGGGCCTCTAGCTTTGAGGAGAGAGAGGGAATGGACATGGGAGGAAGGGAGAAAGGAATGAGATAAGGAAGAGAGGAAAGAAGGAATGAAGAAAGGGAATGAGGGAGGGGAAAAGAAAAACCACAATGCAATATCATTTCAAATGTCAGAATAATGATCAATGAAATGACCTACTCAGAAGAAAAATCAAACATGGGCCTTTCTCACAGCAATCCAACAAGGCCAATAAATTTCAAAGGCTGCTCTAAAGAGAATATTCACATAGACCCCATGAAAACATGGCCTCATTATCTATTTTTTGAAAGAAATAAACAATAATTCTATAAAGAATTGCTTGCATGAAATCTTAAAGACCAAATAACTGCTATGTAAAGAACCACAAATAACAGTTTCCTTTCTAGATACAACTGTACTAACCCACAGTCACATCTGACATAATAATGATAATGATAATAATAATAATAATAATAAAAACAGGTTTGATAGATGGTTCAACAACTCAGGTGCTTGGCCGCAAAGCTAACAATGCAGGTTCCATTACCCAGGATCTACATCAAGCAGGTACACAAGGTGGTGCATGTGTCTACAATTTGTTTCCAGTGGCTGGAGAGGCCCTGATATGCCCATGCTGTTCTATCTCTCCCTGATTCCAAACAAATAAAATAAATAAACAAATAATAAAACCATATTTAATAGCACAAATGAAATTTTTTTCTCTCTCTCAAAAAATAATTTAAATTAAATTAAGTTTAAAAGGTACTGTTTAGGTTGGATGTGGTGGTGCACAGCTATGGGTCTCAGTATTTAGGAGAATGATGCAGGAAATTCTTCACATCTTAGAGGCCAACCTGAGTTATGTAGTAAGACTTGTGATAAATATTACATACATGTATAAATATTTTCAATAAAGGAAGAAAAAAGTGAATTAAACAAACCTATCAAAAACATGTACCATCATAAGAGTAGGAAAGGACCATGACATTGAAATAAAAGAGATTTATTGAGATGAGGAGGGGATATGATGGAGAATGGAATTTCAAAGGGGAAAGTGTGGGTGGGGGGAGGGTACTACTAT
Source organism: Jaculus jaculus (assembly GCF_020740685.1). Lineage (NCBI taxonomy): Eukaryota > Metazoa > Chordata > Mammalia > Rodentia > Dipodidae > Jaculus > Jaculus jaculus. The sequence continues at coordinate 572,187 of NW_025423516.1, read as the reverse complement.
GGGATATTTTTTTATCATCATGGAAAATATTAATAAAAATTGAGAAAAAAAACATGAGCTGGCTTGTAATGTATGTAGGTAATGAGACAGAGAGAGAGAGAGGGACTGAGAGATAGAATCAGAGAGAAAAAGAGAATGGGTGTGCCTGGGCCTCCAGCCACCACAAACAAACTCTAGACACATGTATTACCTTGTGCATTTGGCTTGAAGTTGGTATTGGGGAATCAAACCTTGGTCCTTTGGCTTTGCAAGCAAGCACCTTAAGCACTAAACCATCTCTCCAGACGTAAAGA
>NW_025423516.1:418150-571394 GCF_020740685.1 Jaculus jaculus | reverse complement strand
TATGAAGTTTGTTTAAATATAATCAGCTTAAGATATTCTAATATGTATTTCTAATTTAGGGACACTTATTCAATAATCTTCAGGCAACCTATTTAAAATTAATTTCTAATATATAATAATGTCTAGTGTATATCTTGACAGTGTTCAAATTTGATTTTAAGATATAAGTCCATAAATCTGTATAACTATGATAGAGTGGACAAATTATTTTTCAAATTTTCTGAACAATAATGAATTTATAATTTAGTGCTTTGCCATGGGATTTGGACATCATAATTTTAGAAGTGAGATATAAAGCCAGGGCTGGTGGTGCGTGTGGGTAACCCCAGAATCGGGAGACAGATGTAGAAGACCTGCTGAAATTTCAAGGCCAACCTGAGCTATCTAGTCTTAATCTACTAATCACCTAAGTATTAATAGGAATGGGCAAACCAACACAATCCAGCCTTTACTCTATTTTTACAAGTTTACAAACTAAGATTATTGTATTTATAAAATGTAAAAATGTAAAAAAAAATGAATATGTCAGAAATCTATGTGAAAACCAGGAATGCCAGTGCACACCTGTAATCCTAGCCCTGGAAAAGTGGAGGAAGGAAGACCAGGAGTTTGAGATTGAGATTATTCTCAGCTACATATATGGCTTGAGGCCAAATTGATATATGAGGCACTGTTTCTAAGGCAAAAAAGAAATACACCTAGGTGACATACAAAGCCAGCAATATTCAATAACATATAAATAATAATAATTGTTGGGTCTTGAGAGGCCCCCACATGAGGCCTAGTGGAACTTCCTGAGCCTAACTGCCTCCGCCCAGCTATGACTCAGCAGGGGGCCAAATGGCCTCTGGTCTGCTACTTGCACACAGGAAATTAGAGTTCCTGCCCATGGGCACTGAGAACTCAGCAGGGGGCCAAATGGCCTCTGGCCTGCCACTTCCACACAGGAAGTTAGAGTCTCCCGCTCATACGTGCTTACAACCAATCATCTCAAAGGTCGCAATGTGCTATTGGCCCTTACATCTCACCCCACCCTAAAGTCTCTGCCTTCCTCCTTAACACTATATAAACACCCGCCTGTAACAATAAAGTGAGTCCTGCTTCAAAAGACTCCCCAGTCAGTGTGGTTTTTCTCCAGTGGCCAGGAGAGGTTTCTGGGTCATCCTCCGCTCATCATCCCCTCAACCCCTAGGGAGGAACCAGCAGGCCTGGTTCTTCCCTAGGCACAACCTGTGCAGGAAGGAACCCAACAATAATCATACTTAATATCCTGGCCCACTGTTCAATTGTGCAATTTGTTCAATTTTGTTCAATTTAAGCCTTGAATTATCATGATATTCCAAATAAATTTAAACTGTTTTCTATTAAAACTGACATTTAAAAAAAAATCTCATTTATGGACTACAATACAGTAATCCTGAATCTTAGCTGGTAATCAACGATGGTTGTGAACTAACTGAGAGATGTAATCTCTCTTCCAGGTTCCACCTTTCTGACATTTTAAAAAATTCCATCTAAGAACTAGAATTGCACCTCTTGGTGTCGCTGTCACCCTGAGAACAGGAACAAAGGAAAGAAAGTCTACAAGGGCTTTGATTCTTCTACACAGGAATACATAAAGCTAAGCTTATTAATGACTAATTTTGAAGCCAGCCTACATGGGTTTGAACTCCATTCCTTCTGCTTGGGAATATCTCTATGCATCGGTTACCAATTGCTTCTTTGTGTTTCAAAGAGTCTGGTTAGTCATTTCTGGTTCTTCCAACTGTACATAGGCTTCCTGTGTTTTTTGTCTGCCTCTATAGTCCATCACAAAAGTTACATCTAGTATGTTCAGTCCTGCAAAGTCTATGATGTCTTTCTCATCGCAAATGTAAGAGGAAGGCCTCATAAGCAAACCACACCATCCTTGACTGCAGGTGAAGACTTGATCTGCAGGCTCTTCGTGAGGGCATCCACATCCTCATTGTTGATCCCACACACTTCCACATACTGCTGACCTATGTACACCCAGTGCTTTTATACGAATTTCTGTACATCCTGCTCCGACTCCATTTCAATTATGGTCTCACCCCTTTGTTTCCCTTCTCTATTTAATAAGAATTGTATTCCATTCTCACTATTGCGGATTCTGCAGCCTGAGAAAAAGTTAAGCACATCTTCCACAGTACATGACCAGGGCAACTCTGGAGCTCTAATGAGAGAAACATCATCCACTTCCTCTCCTAACTTGGACAGGCTCAACTGTACTCAGGTCGTGGAGGAAGGTCTTCCGGATGGATCTTTTCGGACTCCTGGCTGAAGGCCACACCGGGCAGCGGCCGCCAGCACCTGGGGTAGCAGAAGGCCACGTAGGCCAGGTGGGAGGCAGCAGGGTACTGTGGCGAGGGAGAGGCCACGCAGCCTCCTGGAGGACACGGCCCGAGCTGTGGCTCCTCGTGTTCGAGGCAGGCATGAACAGCAGCAGCAGCAGCAGGAGGAGGAGGAGGAGGTTGGAGGAGGAGAAGGCAACAGCGGCGGAATGCCAGGTGCAGACTAGAAGGGCGGGCAGGCGAGGCCCATTTAAGCTGCAGCTAGCGCCCCAGCACACAGTGGGATGGCCATGCACTGGGCGGCCTTGGGGAGTCGGGAGGCGTGTATGGCATGCAGGCCGAGGCAAGTGGAAGCCAGGCCCCGGGGAAGGAAGCATCTGCGCCGTGGGCGCCTGGCCACCGCGAGGGCGTGGACTGTGAGAAGCCCAAACTCACGTTTTTATTTACAGGCTCCTACATTCAGAACTTTCCTGGTATAAGATTTATTTTACTAAGGAAAGCTCTCATAATGATATAAGGTGCTATGCAAGTTGGCAAAAAAAAAAAAAAATCAGTAGTCTTTGTTACAGTTATCTATGAGTTGTTGGTAGAAGATATCCTACCAAGAACGTCTTGTGGGAGGGAAGGGCTTATTTTGGCTTATAGGGTTGAGGGGAAGCTCCAAGGCACAAATGATGACAGGGGATAGACATCATCTCCTGGCCAACATAATGTGGACAACAGCCGCAGGAGAGTGTGCCAAGCACTGCCAAGGAGAAGCTGACTATAACACCCATGGGCTAGCATCACCTCCAGGAGGCTGTAGTTTCCAAATCACCACTAGATGGGGACCTACCGTTCAGAACACATAAGTTTATGGAGGACACCTGTATCAAATCACCAGTCTTGCCCTGTTGTGGACACTGGATGCTATAAAACTGAATATAAGATGTGGCCACTGATTCAACAGTGGTATGAATCTTCTAGGGGCAACAACTGCCTCCTTATTGGATTTGAAGCCTGTTTCAGGGGAAGGAACACATGCCTGGTATTGTAAATCCACTCCAAAGCCTATAGCTAGGGAGGTCACAGGCCCCATGGGGGAGCTTACCACTCACAATTTGCTCAGTGGACTTGTAATTAAACTGTATTCTAAATATTTGTGTTTATATTCATAATCTAGTGTAGCTCTCAGCCTTGATCACAGCGTCATCTTTTGGCAGTGGGTGACAGCCATAGCAGAGATCCATAAATAGTCAATGTGACTGCTGAGTATTTAGCAATAAGCAGAACATATATATAACCCCTTCAAGCTCAGGAATAATCATAGAAGAGGGGATGAAAAGCCAGAGGACAAAGGATAAAGGAGAGCACATGCCTTTAATCCCATCACTCGGGAGGCAGAGGTAGGAGGATTGCCATGAGTTCAAGGCTACCCTGAGACTCCATAATGAATGCCAGGTCAGCCTGAGCTAGAGTGATACCCTTCCTCAGAAAACCAATAATAATAATAATAATAATAATAATAACAACAACAACAATATTAACAATATCTTCTAAATGTCAAAGGCTGTTGCAATCGTGAATGCACAGTGGCCACTCACAGAAGACCTGACAAAAAGAAGGGTGGGAGGGATGGGTGGTCAATGAAAGTAGGAAGTCACTGGGAGAAAGGGATTCAGTAAGGAACAATTGCATAAGAGAAAATAATGGATCTCAAGATATTTTATACAAGTTTTAAATAGTGTAAAATAGAAAATAAGATAAAAAGAAATGTGGGCTGGGGATATGGCTCAATGTTTAAAGGTGCTTTCTCCCCAAAGCTACTGAACAAGTCTGGATACCCAGAACTCTTGTAAAGGCAGAAGCAGAGTGTCACGTGCATGACTAATTCCAATTCTCTGAAGGCAATGGGAGGTGGAGTCCAGAGAATCCCCAAACTTGTGGACCAGCTAGTCTGGCCTTCCAAGCATCAACACGAAGACCCTGTCTCACATCCCTATCATACCTGCCAATGCTCAGGCAACATTTTGGAAGAGGTGATGGAAAAAAATATAAGAGCGAGAGGATGGGGAGGAGTGTTTAGAACATTGCATTCTGGACATGTGGTAACCACTGCATGAACTACCTCACAGTAGCTATAGTTACCCACACAATATTGGGCCTGTCAATATGTCATCTTTGGTAATGAGGGAAGGAAAAGAGTTCAGCAAAATTTAGAAAGAAACAAAATCAAAATTTAGACAAACTGGTTGAAGGGAGGAAGTGATTTAGTGGAAGTATGGAGTATAAGGGAGAAGGGATAAGAAAATGAACACCAGAGGACTATAATCAAAATATTATATATTATTTACATGTGTAAAATTGTTAAATTTAAACACAATTTTTAAAAAGAAAAAGTAGAAGGTTAACACCAACACACAAAGATTGTTTTTTGACTTCTAAGCATGCTTGGTGGCACATGCAAGCTGATGTACATGCGCATGCATATACACATATGCACACACACAGCATACTAAAAACGTTGCACGAGGACTGACAAAGACATTTAGTAATACCTCACAACAAATAGACTGGGTTAAGAACAGGAAACACACTTTTAAAAATATGCAACAGACATATATATTGAGTATTCTTCCTGATTTGATACATTGGTAAATGTTGTAAATATAGACAATAGACTAATGATTGTAAGTTCATATATACAAAAAGTTACTATGTCAAATTATTAGTCTATTATTATTCAGTATTTACATTAACCAATCATCATCTTTTTTTAAATTTTTTTTTTATTATTTATTTGAGAGCGACAGACACAGAGAGAAAGACAGATAGAGGGAGAGAGAGAGAATGGGCGCGCCAGGGCTTCCAGCCTCTGCAAACGAACTCCAGACGCGTGCGCCCCCTTGTGCATCTGGCTAACGTGGGACCTGGGGAACCGAGCCTCGAACCGGGGTCCTTAGGCTTCACAGGCAAGCGCTTAACCGCGAAGCCGTCTCTCCAGCCCCATCTTTTAATTAATACATGAAATTTTCTTGCAATGGATGACATTCTAACATAGACTGAGCTACAACACTAAAACCATCATTCGTCATTAGAAAATCATGTCCTTGTTACCTACATAAAGGACACTGATTTTACTTGACTTTGTAAGGATTCATCAAGAACATCATACATTAATTCACTTGTCATGTTTAAAAATTATTTTTTTTGCAGGAGAAATAGTATTATAACCCAATTAAACATAGTTTTTTGAAACTTCTCTCTTTAAAGACTACAGAAGAGAAGTAAAAAACAAAACAAAACATTATTTTTCAGGGAAGTTATATGAATATAGCTCCAAACAATCTTACATGTTCGCTTCCACGAGATGAATAGCCTACTTCACCAAAGGTTAGTAATTAGACAGTGAGGAGATATACAGAGGTAAATCAGTTCTCGCCCAAGTAATCTTACTTTAAAACAAGGTCATTTGATTGAACATATCATCTGTTATACTTTTCTTTGCCACAAATGCCTTTTCCAGTTTCAAGGTACTACATGTAATACTACATATATCTAGACTATTATACACAGTACATTATAGAGTTGTTGTTTTGAAAACATTCAAATTGCAGTCTTTTCCTAAAGAATGAAGTTCCTTAGTTATATATGCTTTCATTTATATTAAAAATAAATAATAAATAGGGCTGGAGACATGGATTAATGGTTTCTGTGAAGCCTAAGTAGTCGTGTTTGACTCTCTAGATCCCACACAGGCCAGACACACACAAAGTTTAGACAAGCACAAGGTTGAACTATCCCCTTAGGTGTCTCAAGTGTTTGGAGATTGGTTGGAGTGGCTGAGACCCTGGCATATCAATTCTCTCTCTCTCTTTCAAAAAAAAAAAGAATTAAAAAATAAATTAGGCTGGATAGATGGCTTAGATGATAAGGTGCTTGTCTGTGAAAGATAAGGACCCGTGCTCTACTTTCAAATCTCATGTTAGCCAGACACACAAAGGTGAGGCAATTGCATGATTGCACATGACCAATAGGTAGCACAAGTATATGGAGTTTGAGTGCAGTGGTTGAAGCCCTAGCATACCAAGTCTCTCTCTTTTGTCTCTCTCTCTCTCTTTCATACTCTTCTCTAAAAAAGTCAAACAGATAAGTAAATGTTTTGTGAAATTAATAGATTTGTACAATCCAAATATCTGTTTTGTTACTGATAACAGTAACTGGAACTGGGTGAAGTAAATATATTAAAAACACATTCCAGGGGGCTGGAGAGTTGGCTTAGCGGTTAATGGACTTGCTTGCAATGTCTAAAGACTCAGGTTCAATACCCCAGTGTGCACCTAATCCAGATGCACAAGGTGAAACACCTGGAGTTCATTTGTAGTGGCCGGAGGCCTTGACGTGCCTATTCTCTCTTTCTTAGTCCTTCAGTCTCTCTCTCATCTATCTGCCTCTCTCCCTCAGTCAAATAAATCATATTTATTATATTTTGTTATTATTACTATTTGTTATATCTATAAATTTTTAGAAATAGTGCACTGCTTATGAAGCCCTAGCACTCTGCTTCCAAGCTTCCCCAGAAAAAATGCCCCAGCCAAGTAGCCAATGTTAAAACTACTGCTCATCAGCCGGCCTTTTAATATATGTTACAAAGTCAGCAGTGGAAATAAATAACAGAAGTGAGAAACCTTGCCAAAGGACAAACCAAAACATCAAAATCATCTGGGGCTATAGAAAATTCAATGTCATAAATATTTACATCTTTTTCAGAAGAGTTCTCTTATTTTTTTCATATACAAATGGAAAATTCCACCTGAAGTGCATGTGCTATTATTTTCCCTGGTGAAGTACATTCAGTAATGAGAATCAGAACAACATTAAACCCCTCACTTTTTATGCAAGAATTATCCACCCACATAATTAAGTTATACCTGATGTATATTAGAGTCTACTTTCTCAGTTTTAAAGATCAATGCCTGACATAGAGTCATCATTAACCTCATGAAATGTGGAAACATGTATGATCACAATTGAGCTAAATATTAATAATCTAAGAAACAATACTATAAAATCCAAGAAAATGTTCAAGCAACAAAAGTTATAAAAGAATTTTGTATACATTTTTTCAGTTAATTCTTTAAAATCCAGACATGAAAAAGTATTTTACTTGGTTTCATTAAACTGAACATAACTTGTAAATTCAAAGATATGTTAACATAAAATATACTAAAGTTGGGACACAAAAGGAAAAACCATTCTAATTTCTTACAGTATTACAAAAGAAATTTTATTAAATTCATTTAGAGAAGCCTAATTAGTATTTAATTGAGTTAATGAATAAATTTGTATACACACACATCACAATTTCATCCATGAAGAAAGATAATGGCTTAATGGATTTATTACATAAATTCACTTCCTGACAACGTATGCAGACATTTAAGACTATTTTATATCAATAATACATTAACAGAAAGTAGAGGTTTTCAAGCAGGACTCTAGTACACTCTATTTAAAGTTCCATATGAGAACAGAGTGAAGGAGGATAAAGTAAAACATGGCTCAGGGAAATTTTGCAGAAGAGGGGGCGGAAAGAATGTCAGAGCCACATGTTGGGTCATGATATGCAGAGACATTTATCTTATACATAACTGTGGGCTAACTCCACAATGCATGGCCAATATACCTCAACAAGGAGGGGCAATGGGGAGGGGGTAGTTCACAATGAGCCTAATAATGGTACCAAACTGACTGTATTTGCTGAATATAAAGCAAATAAATAAATAAAATGTACTTTCCCCATTCAAAATATATACATAAGAGAAACATTTCAAATGTGTGTTTGCTCTATCACTCCATGTTGGCACTCCAGGTTCCCATCAGGGGCTGAGATTCATGAGCACAGAAAATGTAATGGTGAACAGAGATCTAGCAGAGTTAGCACTGATGAGGAACTGACAGGGGAGGGATGCTGACAGCCAGCTGAGGAGGCACTGCTAGGACCAATAGCCTGAAGGATGGTCCTCTACAGAGCCAGGCTAGCGAATTGAATAAAATGCACCCACTGCATGCCACCAATGAACATGAATTAGCTCATATTTTCCTAGGTTAGAAAGGTCCTTGCACTCCGAGAAACTGAAATGTAGTTGGAATTGCTCTCAAATAGTTCAATATTTCTTTAAATAAAATAGCATGTAAGCAAGGCTTTGTGGCACACACATGTAAGCCCAGCATTCAGGAGGTAGAGATCAGAACATTAGAAGTTGAAGAACATCCCTGCATATATAGTAAATTCCAGACTAGTGTACCTTATAGGAGGAAAGAGGAGAGGAGAGGAGGGAGAGAGAAGAGAGACAGGGGAGAGAGGGGAAAGGAAAGAGGAAAAGAGAGGACAGAGGTGAGAGGCAGGATAGAAAAGAGAGGACAAAGGGCAGAAAAGGGATATTATGAACAGGGAGATAGAAAGAAGGGAGAGTGGGAGGGGCATAGGGAAGGATGGAGAGAGATGAAGGAAAGAGAAAGGAAAAGAAAACTAATGCATATAAATATAGAAAGCACTAGAGTGATAAGCAAGTATGAATAATTGATGATGTAGCAAGGTGACCCACACTATTTTGGGAAAATTTAGGTTTATGCATTTGAAAGTATGATAAAATTTATAGTTACCAAATCTGCAGATGATATGTAATACATTGTACACAGATACATTGATAGATATATAGAAGATTGATTGATAATGCATATCTCCAAGTGGAGCAAGAGTTGAGAATTATAGCCACAGGCTTAACATGGCTAGACACCTGTTTCTTTATGTCTATAGGATATAAATTTTTTCAACATGCTAGGAAAAAGAATAGTATTTCATGAATGTGGATATTAGATGAAATTCATATTTTGATGTTTAAAAGAAGTTTCTTTGGAACACAGCCAGATTATTAGTTTACACACTCACTATGTATGGTTGCTTTCATTCCATAACAGCAGAGGTTGTAGCAGCAACAGACAACACGGCCCACACAGCCTGAAGGGTGGATCTGAGCCTACCCAACCTCTATTGTAATGATTAAGAAAATCTCATTGAGGAGTCTGCACTTCAGATACCTTTCATATGGAAAGTATTTGGACTGGCTGAGTCAATATGGGCCCATCAGCCACAAAGAATTTATGACCCTTAAATAGATTCATTGTTCACTGTTGAGTCAATTAAGCATTGCCAGAATAAGGGTTTTCATGAATCCTCTATGTAACTACATACTAAAGCTATTTTATAGTGCAGAGGTATTAAGTCATTTACTTAGCATAGTTTACATTTGCCCATGTTTTTATAGAAGTCCTAGTATTTTCAGGAGCTGAACTTGTAACCTTGGTGCTGGAACTCTGTGATAGTTGAATTCTACAGGGAGGTTTCCTCAACTACTGGCTTCCAAGTTATTACAAAACTCCCAGGCAAGAGGCAGAGTTCATATCCAAATGAATTCCCCCACATCAACAAAGAAACATTCTCCTAACAAGGAAGTCCTTTGTTTTTGGCTTTTGTTCTTTGGCATAGAGTCTCATGTAGCCCTTGAACTCAGATAACTCCTGTATACCTTCACCTTCTGCAGGCTGAAAGTACAGGCATGCACCACCACACTTGGGGGTAATAATACTTTATCAAGACTGGAGAGATGCTCTTCTGATAAGAGCAGTTCCCAGACAAGCATGAAGATGTGAGTGTGACTGAAACCATCTGAGCACAATTCCCTAGAGCCCAAATAAACATATGGTCATTGCCACACATGCCTGTGACCCTGGTACTATAGGGAACAAAAACTTGAGAATTTGGGGCTCATAGAAATGGTATGGTAGTGTAGCAGACAGCTTCAGGTTCACGGAGATAAACTTCCAGATGAGGCACAGTTATGGAGGAAGTGATATTTACTTAAGATTACAGTTCCAGGGGCTGGAGAGATGGCTTAGCGGTTAAGCGCTTGCCTGTGAAGCCTAAGGACCCCGGTTCGAGGCTCGGTTCCCCAGGTCCCACGTTAGCCAGATGCACAAGGGGGCGCATGCGTCTGGAGTTTGTTTGCAGAGGCTGGAAGCCCTGGCGCGCCCATTCTCTCTCTCTCCCTCTATCTGTCTTTCTCTCTGTGTCTGTCACTCTCAAATAAATTAATAAAAATTTAAAAAATAAAATAAAATAAAAGATTACAGTTCCAGAAAAGATCCATAAATGGCAAGAAGATAGCCTGCATTCAATGGTCCAAGGAGAGAGAGAGAGAGAGAAAGAGAGAGAGGGAGGGAGAAGGAGAGACCTAAAAGCCAAAAGACACAGCACACTTCAGGAACTCCAGCTATGCACACTTTGCATATGTTTAGATTGAAATCCAAAACACATCACCACACCTTAAGATCCACCCAGTGACACTGCCTCCATCCATGTGGCTGCAGACACAGCTACATACAAATAAACAACTGAATATATTGGGGGCCATCTATTCTATTCAAACCACCACATTCGGCCCCTGGCTCCCAATAGATTTATAACCATCATACATTGTAAATTGTACTCAGTTCAACTTCAAAGGACCACACAGTCTTGACCCATTTAAGATACTAAGACCTGTAAAATAAAACAACTTAAACACTTGTAACATATAAAGGCACAGAGTAAACATTTTCAACTGGTATAATGCATAGCAAGGAGAGTCTAAACCAATGCAAATTCAACCACCATGAAATAAATATCAAATTTCTGCAGTTTAAGTTCAATATAACAAGAGACTGACAGTCTCCAGATTTTTCAATTTGTCCCTCTAGCTGGGCAGAGTATCCAGGGAACACTTCAATCCTAGGCCAACAGTGCCCTTCATGGTAGTGCTTGCACAATTCTAGTATATCCAAAATATTTTCAGGTCTCCACGCAAACCGCGGTCCATCTTCCAAAGGCTCTTTCACTCTATTAGGGCATCAGGCCCTACATCATGGCACATCTCAGCAGCAGCTCCTGGAACCATGTACAATTCACAAGCACTCCTCACAACTTTCATGCTGCTGAAACCAATACCAGTTGTACAGGATTCAGCCATAATCTTAATTCAGGGTCAAAACAAATCATAGCCTGAAAAGCAGGTTCCTTCTCCAGTCAACTCTTTCCAAGACTTTGCATTTCTATGGGAGTCTTTTCTCAGGTAATATGTTGACAATAGCAGCTTGATTAACCTAAAACCAGTCTCTGTACCAGTAATTTTAACTTGCCTGAAGTTTTCCAGCTTAAAAATCTTAAATCTCTCAGTCCAATATTTCTAGCCAAGCACATCAGTCCATACCAAATGTAACCTTCATCAAACGCTCTGGGCCGCAGCAGCAGAACACAGCCAGCCCTTATGCCAGTAGCCTGGTTCCAACAAAGTCCTCTGTACTCTTCTTCTTCTTAGAAAGCAGAATACTGGGTGCACTTAGCATTCTCAAACTCCCATCAGAATAGTCCACAAAACTTGGCTTAACACTCCAGAAGGCATCTTCAGTTGCAAGCACCAAGTCCATGACTATTCCTCTAAAACAAAGGTTATGATAGATCAACATCAACATGGTCAGGTTCATCTCTGCCCACTCCTCTGTACAAAGTTTTGTAGCCGACAGCTTCAGGTTCACTGACATAAATTCCAGACCAGCCACAGTTTTGGACAAAGGGATATTTATTGAAGTTTACAGATCCAAGGGAAGTTCCATAAATGGCAGAAGAAGCTGGCCTGCCTTCACAGGTCCAAAGAGAAAGAGAGAGAGAGAGAGGGAGAGGAGGGGGGGAGGAGGCACAAACCTAAACGCTAAAAGCCACAGCGCACTTCAGGAACTCCAGCTAGGCACTCTTTGCATATGTTTAGATTGAAATCTGAAACCCACCACCCACCACCACTTCTTAAGATCCACCCACTGACACTGCCTCCAGTCAGGTGGCTTCACATGCAAACTACAAACAAATTTAAAAAACTGAATATATTGTGGGACATCTATTCAAACCACCAGAGATATGTGTGTACAAAGAGAAACTCCATCAGAAGGAAACAAACAGATGAGTGATGGAGGGGGAACAATTCATACATGTGCATATATTACACACAACTCAACATGTGTTATATAGAATATCTATATTTTTCATTTCCAAAATCTGTTATTCACTCGAGGAAGCTGTGTAAAAGAGGACCAATGCTCACACAACGCTCAAACCTGCAAATTTAAATCACTTTCCATAACTACCATTTTTCTATATAAAACTATAGCATTCAAAACAACTTAATTCTGTCAGATTTTGTTAAAATATTAGAATTTTAATTCCATAACTACATTTTTGTCATAATTACTTAGCACATGCTGAAATTGCCAACTTACCTTAATTATTCTAAGGTATATGTGCAAATACTTTGCCATGACCTCAATAACTCTGTTGTAAAGTTCTTTGCAAAACATAGTATGGCTGCCCTGTACTTGATTAGGAGAAATGAAATGGAACTTATAAAATCACCAGAACAGCTGTTCTTCATACCATATCCCTAAGGCTAAGAAAAGGAAGGCTGAAGATGTTCCTTACAGGTTAAATTGCTTGCCAGCAAAGCCAGTGGACACACATTCAATTCCCTAGTATCCTCATAAAGCTAGATGGCAATACATGTGTCTGGAGTTCCTTTGCAGTGGCTAGGCCCTAGTGTTCCCATTTTCTCTTTCTCTGTTCCTCTTTCACTATTTGCTTCTCTCACATAAATAAATAAATAAATAATAAATTCTAAGGTTAAATTAAGCAATAATCAAGAATCTATTACTAATTTCTTACTTCCACTTTCCCCCCTGAGGGAGGCTCTTGCTCTAGCCCAGCTGACCTGGAATTCACTATGTATTCTCATGCTGGCCTCTAAATCACAGCAATTCTCCTTTTTTGGTTTCCAGAGTGCTGGGATAAAAGGCCACCATGCCTTGCTAACTTCTTTATTCTAATCTGCCAAAATATCACTAGGAAGTATGATCTCAAGTGAGCTTTTGTTTCTGCTTTAGGTTGGATAGTTTTGATATGATATGGGACTTTTTGTGATGGTGTGGTGATGTTTTTCTGAAATAGAATCTCACTCTGTAGCCCAGTCTGTCTTGAAATTTCTATGTATACCAAAACAGACCACTCAACTGATGGCAACCTGCTGGCCTCAGCCTCCCAAGTATTGGATGATAGGAATAAGCCATCCAAGCACAGCTTGGTTTTGATTTTCTGAGATGATCTCTCCTGGTATCTCTGGTTTGTGTCTAACTCATGATTCACCTGCCTAAGCCTAGCAAGTTTTGGATCACAGGAATGGATGACTGTGCCCAACTCCAGAAACCCTAAATGCCCACATAATATATTTTTAATGTCATGCATAACTTATGCAATCACCTAAAACAAATTTTTTAACTTTTCTTTTTGGTTTTCCTTTTGAGATAGGGTCTAGCTCTAGACCAGGCTGGCCTGGAATGCACTATGTAGTCTCAGGGAGCCTCAAATTCAGGGAAGTTCTCCACATCTGCCTTAAAGTGCTGGGATTAAAAGTGTATACCATTGCACCTGGCTATGATTTCTTGATTCTGGTGAGACTCACACACACACACACAGACACACACACCCACACCCACCCACACACACACACAATTATTGCTAGAAAAACTGAAAAGAATCAAAGTTTAAATCAGTCATAGACAATTTCAATTCCAAAAATTAAGGTAAAATCTTATTTTTTTCCATCAGGGGAAAGCATGCTACAAGTATTCTGAGGACAGCGAAGCACACAGGAGCATGCTTGTCATAAAACGATGTTACTCCTCTCCTTGCCTGATCATTTGTTCTTTAAACCTCATAATAATAAAAAGGAAAATGTATAGGTTTGTTTCTTACTTACCTAAAAATCATCATTTCTTGAGATACTATGATTTTAGATAACAGAAATATTTATTAGGAAACTTTAAAATAAAAGTTTCACTGTGTTTGTTCCCTGAGACAAGATCTCTCATGGAAACTGGAAGTTGCTGGTTTTGGCTAGGGCTGAGAGTCAAGGCTCAGTGATTATCCTGTCAATGCTCACCTCAGTTCTGGGGACACAGAGCCATACCTGCCTTTTATCTTGGGCCTGGTATCTGAACTGAAGTGCTTATGTTTATTCAGCAAATAGTCTTAGCCACTGAACCATGTCTACAACATTCCAGCCTTTTTTCTTCATAATATTTTATTTATCAAATCTGTATTTAGAACAAGGATCTGTATTTGGTTTCAAAAGTTTTACTGGAATGTAGTCATACCCATTATTGTACCTGTTTTGTATTGCCACCTTCATTTAATAAGAGCATAGTGGAATGGCTTTGACTAAGATCATCTGTTCTCTTAAGGTATAAATTTGAGTAATTGACCCTCAACCAAATGTCTACTCTGTCCCCACTAAAAAATATTTGTGTTACATTATGGATACACAACCACAGTGTGATGTGGAGATATTGGTAATATCTATCTAGATGTTACTAGAGAGCACTGACTTAAAATGTCAATGTTAAATATTCTACTGTCTTGGAAAACAATAAATTCGCATGACAGATTCTGCTTGTCAAGATGATTTTGAATAGAAATGGTAGTTACTATGGAATCTTGAGAAAAGTAACTGAGTTATAAATTGATGTTAAATATATGTAATCTTTTAGCATTGTCCAGTGAAGTGGTCCCTGAGCCACAATTGGTATGCTGATCATCAGGGTTTTTCTTATGGTCTTTTTTGTTCCACAGTACCGTCTGTGTCTCTAGCCCAGGCTGACCTGAAATTCACTATGTAGTCTCAGAGTAGCCTTGGACTCGTGACTATCAGCCTTCCTCTGCCTCCCAAGTCCTAGTATGACAGGTGTGCACCACTACACCTGGCTCTCATGGTCTTTTTTAAAGAGGAGAATACAATTAATACTTTCAATTAGAAAAACAATAATGTAAAAAGTGTTATACCCACGTGCCTCACATCTGCCTGTGAAGAGAACATGAGGGTAATGTGGGATACCCTCAAATGTCCCAACATTTACATCATTGGAATACCAGAAGGGTAGAAATTCATATCAAAGGAATGGAGAACTTATTTAAAAGAATAATTTAAGAAAACTTTTCCACTCTTTCAAAAGAAAGGCCCCAAAAGATACAAGAAGCTAAAAGAACTCCAAACAGATTGGACCAAAGGAGAAAATTTCCACACATATTTTCATTAAGATTTTAACATGGACATGGAATAGAAAGTCCTAAAGGCAGCTAGGGAAAAACAACACATCATATTTAAAGGTAACCCCATCAGAATCACTTCAGACATATTAATGGAAACCCAGAATGCCAAAAGGGCCTGGAACGGAGCACTGAAAACTCTAAGAACCTATAGCTTCCAAGCCAAACTACTCTACCCAGGAAAAGTATCTCTCGTAATAGATGGTGAAAGAAAAACCTTCCATGACAAAACTCAACTTTACCACTATATGAACATAAAACCAAACATATGCATTTCAGGAATTTCTTCACACAGGAGAATCAAATAATGACACTCAAATCCATATAAGAAGCAGATCACAAAAACCAAACTCAGAGAAGGTGCAAAATCTTCAAAGTCCATGTAAACACCCAGCCACATATACCAACACAATATGGCAGAGATCAAATCAAACCTCAAAGTCATTACCATAAATATTAATGGTCTTAATTCACCTCATCACGAGACACAAGCTGACAGGATGATTCAGAAAATTAGACCCCTGAATATGTTGTCTTCAAGAAACCCACCTCGCCTTTAAAGACTGAAACAAAAACAATGCACAAAAATCAATAGCCTTTATAAATGCAAATAAAAAGATACACAGAAAGAAATAAGGGACATAGTCTCATTTTAATAGCAGCAACAACATCAACAATACCTTGGAATTACGTTAACCAGGGAAGTGAGAGATCTATACCATAAAAACATTCAAAAAAGAAATAGAGGAGTACTTGAGAAAATGGAAAGACCAACCATGCTCCTCATTCTCCTGGATAGACAGAATTAAGATAGTGAAGATGGTAATTCTACCAAAGGCAATGTACAGATTTAATGAAATTCCTATTAAAATCCCAGTATTTTTCTTCACAGAGATAGAAAAAATGATCTCAAAGTTTATATGGAAAGACATAAGGTTCAGATATCCAGGCATACCCTAAGCAATAATAATATTTCTGGAGGCATCACCATACCTGATCTAATTCTATATTATAAAGCCATAGTAATAAAAACAGCATGGCACTGGCATAAAAACAGGAGTATTGACCAGTGGAATAGAATTGAGCACCTGGACTTTGGGTGAAGTAACTACAACTACTTGATATTTGAAAAAGGTCATAAAGATATAGGCTGAGATGCACAAGGGGGCGCACCTGTCTGGAGTTCATTTGCAGAGGCTGGAAGCCCTGGCGCTCCCATTCTCTCTCTCTCCCTCTATCTGTCTTTCTCTCTGTGTCTGTCGCTCTCAAATAAATAAATAAACAATTTTTAAGATATAGGCTGGAAAAAGGAGAGCATCTTCAACAATTGGTTCTGGGCAAACTGGATAACCGTATGTAGTACTGATAACAGAAGACTATTTAGGGGAATGCATTAGTCTAAAAGGAGCTGGGAGATGGAAACTGATGTAAAAATTAGCATTGAAAAACAAGATGACAAATATCGTCATTCATATGCAAAATATAAATAAATACACATGACATGAAGGGCATGAGCAATATTTCGGGGAAGGAAAGGATATGGTAAGAATTCGGTAAGGGATAAACATAGGTGATGGAAGAGCATCAAGCTCAAATTTCATTGTCATAAAATTAATAATTTCATGTAGAAATACATCCTGTTCCATGCAGGATCTTAACTTTTGCCTCAGCTAATTATCCAAGTACTTTGAGAGAAACGTGTTTTTTTGTTTTTTTTTTTTTTTGAGTGCAGAGGTCTTGAAGCTGTGACAGACCTACAGCTTATTGTGGATAGCAACTGGTTTCTGGTTCTGAGAGTTACAGGCCCATGGTAACAAAAAGAACAACAACAACAACAAAATTAAGGTAATGCTTCATCCTATCATCTCCAGGGCCCTTCTTTCAGGTGGTCACGCATGTTCCTGTTGAAGGTTATATCTTTTACTTGACTTCCAGGGATAATTTTTTGATTTAGTTTTGTGTTTTTCCCCCCAAACCTCACCTATCCTATCTTTCCTCTCCCCCCAAAACTTTCTAGCCCTAATGTCTGGGCTATGAGTGGCCTATCAGCTATGTTGGCAACTGAAGCTGTTCCAGATTAGGAACCAAGAATGAGTGAGAACATGCAAAGATTTTTTTTGTTTGTTTTTCTTCCTATGATTGTGTGTGTTCACATGGTTGAGCAGATATTTCTGTAGTGAGACTTGGGACATTTTAGGATAGATGTCCAATAAGGGAATAACTGGGTTTCTTGGTAGCTCTATGTTCTTCCTTTTCAGGAATCTCCATATTGATTTCCATAGTGGTTGTTTAAGTTGAAATTCCCTCAAACAGTGAATGATGATTCATTTTCTTCCATATCCTCAACAACATATGTTTTCACTTGATGTTTTAATGATCTTTATTGTTACTGGAGTAAGGTGGAATCTCATAGTAGTTTTAATTCAAAGGCAGTATATGCTGCTGACACAGAGCATAAATTGTCCTGTATGGAATCTGGAATAGAGCCAATACCCACACAGTTAGCCTGTCCAGAGCTGGAAAGTGCTTCCTGATCTACTGGGCTAACTTAACTTCTTCCTTTCCAAATTGTATCTCTTTTATTTCCTTCTCCTGCCTTATTGCTTGGGCTAGGACTTCCAGAACTATATTGAAAAGCAGAGGTGAGAGAGGACATCCCTGTCTTGTTCCTGATCTCAATGGGAATTCCTCCAGTCTCTCTCCATTAAGAATTATTTGGGCCTTTGGAGCTTTGTATATTGCCTTTATTATGGTAAGATGTGAACCGGGCATGCCGATTCTCTCCAATGTTTTGATCATGAAGTGATGTTGTATCTTGTCAAAGGCCTTTTCTGCATCTATCGAAATGATCATGTGATTTTTATGTTTAAGCTTGTTTATGTGGTGTATTTCATTGACAGATTTTAGTATGTTGAACCACCCTTGTGTTCCTGGGAAAAATCCCACTTGGTCAAGGTGGATAATGCTTTTGATGTGTTGTTGGATTCGGTTTGCGAGAATTTTGTTGAGGATCTTTGCGTCTAGGGAGAAAGTGGCCAACAATGGTCTGAGCAACCAGTTGTCTAAGCTAGTCAGAAGCAAACACCCTGACACGATGTACATTCCAGTGCTATAGTGGCACACAGGCTTGGTAGGTAACCAGTAGCTTTATTTTTGGCTAAGGGATCCACTCAGTGTAAACGAACCCATATCTGGACTTGAGAACCAGAACACAATCCTATAGATCAAACATTATGTTTTCTAGTGTCAAGATCTCATGAGTCTTTGATTAAAAGAGGGGTTGCATACATCAATTTGTCCTTTAATTAATAATGCTTATCACATTTAAACTATACTGACTCATTTTCAGTTGGAGAATCTGTTCTTTTTTAGAAGGCAGGGAGACACGAGGGGATGAGCTACCCCTTGTACTTCAGATGAAAAGCCAAAGGAATTGAGATGAGCAAGAATGCTACTTCCATAGTGAACCTGATAACCAGCACTAGGGCGAAGGAGATAGAATCTGAGGATATTCAACACCTACCAAAACAGAGATCTAGAGGCTCCTAAAAACTTGTCATTGAAGTAGATTTAACACCAGGCCAAAATGGCTCAGGAAATTTTGTGAAATGTGGGGCACAAAGATTGTAAGATCCACATTTTGGAACATAATGAGAGGCACTCCCACCCCACAAAAAAAAAAAAAACACCTGACTGCTGCTCCCACAGTGCATATCCCACAACCCCATGGGGAATACCTGAAACCCCAAGTAAGAAGACCCCCAGAGAAATGGGGGAAAGAATAAAGGATAAGAGGGAACAAATACATGGTGTACACACAAAAATATGTTGTTAATAAAGAAGATTTATATATAAACCAATAAAAACTGAAATGATGACAGTAAATACTAATTAGAATATGCTCAACACTGTTCACAGAAATTTTATTTTCTGTCCTCAAGGATGAGTGAGAACATGCAAAGATTTTTTTTTGTTTGTTTTTCTTCCTGTGATTGTGTGTGTTCACATGGTTGAGCAGATATTTTGTAGTGAGACTTGGGACATTTTAGGATAGATGGCCAATAAGGGAATAACCAGGTTTCTTGTTAGCTCTATGTTCTTCCCATTCATGACTGATTCTCCTTATTTTCTCTGCATCTGCCTCTCATAATTTTCCAGTATCATTCTTTTCATATATATAATCAGTGGGTAATGATTTTTTGTTTGCTTTTTTTTCAAGTTAGGGTCTTTCTCTAGCCCAAGCAAACCTGGAATTGATTATGTACTCTCAGAATGGACTTGAATTCACGACAATCCTCCTAACATTGAGTGCCAAGTGCTGGGAAGAAATGCATGTGCCACCAAGCCCAGCTAATGATTTTAAAATATTAATTAGATATGAAATAAGGAAATAAATCAGGACAGTTGAGCCTTATTTCAAGTCCCAAGATCAATCTCAACTCACAAGAAAGGAATTACCTAAATTTATGCAAATTTATATACAGTTCATATTAATAAAAACCAGGCTTCTCATCATGCACTCATATAATTATTAGATTTTTTTTTGTTTATTTGAGAGAGAGAGAATGAGACAGAGGAAGAGCGGGAGAGAAAGAGAAAGAATGGGCAGGCCCGTGGGTCCAGCCACTGAAAATGAACTCCAGATGCACGTGCCACCTTGTGCGTACATGTGTCCTGGGGAATCAAACTGAGGTACTTTGACTATGCAGACAAGCACCTTAACCACTAAGCCATGTTTCCAGCCCCTCACACTTATTTATTTACTATCCAACTGGAATATATAATGTGAAAGCAACAACAAAAAATAATTCCTTACTTAGGTGGTGGAAGTGGATTGTACAAACATAAAATAAAAATTCTGCGTGGAATCCTGTAATGAGGTAAAAACAATGTTAAAGATGAGAATCTGAGTCATCACAGCTTATTACTCTGTGGAAACTGAGGAACATGGATGCAGGTCATGTATCAGAACTAAAGTATGAAGCTTAATGTCTGCATAGTTATGGGAAGACTGGCTGGCAATCCTGGTCTTTCCATGATCATTTTCTGTGTTGTGTCCTCAGACAATGGGAAACATGGGGTCGTGGGACATTACAAGCATGAAACTGTTATGAGCAGTGCATGGACCTCTCAGTAAATGCTATGATGCTGATGGAAGTGAGGTATGTGAGGATCTCTCCACTGCTTGAACAATGGTGTCCATACCTTCATGAGCTATGATCAGCAGGAAACCTTT
Organism: Jaculus jaculus; assembly: GCF_020740685.1. NCBI lineage: Eukaryota > Metazoa > Chordata > Mammalia > Rodentia > Dipodidae > Jaculus > Jaculus jaculus. The sequence continues at coordinate 550,624 of NW_025423516.1, read as the reverse complement.
CTGACCTTTTCACATTACATCTTGACTTGGAAACTCCAATGCAATCCACTTACATGATTTCAGGTCCTGTTCATCCAAATGGAATTCTGAAATTAGTTTGAACACAAGTATGCTCAGGAGATTATCCCCATGACATTCATGCCTGGAGATACATGAACTCATAGCACCTGAAGCAAAAGATGATGCTCACAACATGTTTTTCAACTCGTTGTTATGACCTTGATGTAGACCTCAGATGCAGAGCCCCAGGGCTGTGTTCTGTATTCATCAAGGAAGGAAGACAAAAACAACAAAGATAGAAATTAGGGATATAAATATCTCCTCTAGTCAGCAATAGTAGTAAGGATGGATATACACACATAAACAGGCATATGTGATGTGTGTATCTACCTGATGCTGCCTATTACATTAGAGCTCAGACTATGAGTTTTAAGACATGGGGAAGCTAATCATTTTCATTTTTGTCTTATTTCTTCCAATGCTTTCTGTCCTCTTTTGCAGTTTAACAGAAAGAGGCTGCTTTTGGAGAATAAAAGAAAACACAGAAAGTGATGGAGATATGTGCAAGGATTGTATGTTTGTAATTTACACATCAAAGAAGCATATGATAGACTATGATTCACTGAACCAGCTTTATCAGTAACTGTCAGTTTTGTTACTTAACTTTATATTGGAAAGTCATGAATAATGTGTAAGAAGTTTCTATATGGGTACAGTAACAGTTTTTAGATCCCTTGCAGTTTTCCTCCCAAACATATCATTTATGAATGAATCCAAAGTTATTTTATATTTTACTGAGCAGAATGTTGCCATAGTCAAATACATCTGAACTGTATAGATTTTCATGTTGCTGATTTGCAATTTAATCCCACTGTGGTCAGATAGAATACAAGGCGTTACTTCAGTTTTCCTGTAGTTGTTAAGATTTGCTTTGTGTCCTAATATATGGCCTATTTTAGACAATGTTCCATGTACTCTGAGGAAAATATATATTCTGCAGTGTTTGGGTGGAATTTTATGTATATATCTGTTAGGTCCATTTGTTCCATGACATCATTTAATCCAGATGTCTCTCTGTTTATTTTTTCTGGGGTTGACCTGTCAATTGAGGAGTTTGGGGTATTAAAATCACCCACTGAAATTGTGTTTGTTGTTATCTGTGACCTTAAGTCTAATAGTGTTTGTTTGATAAAATTGGGAGTCCCCATGTTAGGTGTATACATGTTTAGGATAGTAATGTCCTCCTGGTGGAGTGGTCCTTAATCAGTAAAAAGTGACCTTCTTTATCTTTCCTCACTAGTGTTTTTTTCTTTTCTTTTCTTTTTTTAAGTCTATCCTGTCAGATACTAGGATAGCAACTCCTGCTTGTTTCCTAGGCCCATTTTTTTGAAATACAATTTTCCAACCTTGCACCCCAATACAGTGTCTGTCTCTTACTGAGAGATGAGTCTCCTGAAGGCAGCAAATGTCGGGATCCTGCTACTCTACAAGGCTGTGTGTTTTGGTTGATGAAATGAGACCACTCATATTAACAGTTACTATGGAAATGTATGTATTATTTTCTCCATTCTTCTTGTTTTGTAGTGCTTCCTGTTTTCCCTTTACTTGCTTGTTTTAACTGTTATTTGAATAAGGTTTTTTTTTTTAATTTTTCCTCCTCTTTGTGTTTTTCATTCTCTCCATTAAGAAGGATTCCTTTGAGTATTTTCTGTAGAGCTGGTCTAGTTGTCATAAATTTACTGATCCTGCTTTTGTTTTGTAATATCCTCATTTCCCCATCAATTTGGATAGATAATTTTGCAGGATGAAGTGATCTTGGTTGACAGTTGTTATCTTTCAGAACTTGGAATATATCATTCCAAGTCATTTCGGCTTTTAGAGTTTGTATTGAATAATCTGCTGTTGTTTTGATGGGCATGCCTGTGTCGGTGACACTTTTTCTCTAAGTACTTTCAATATGTTTTCTTTGGTTTGTGTGTTTAGTAGTTTATTTATAACATGGCGAGGAGAGGTTCTTTCCAGATTTTGTCCGTGTGGTGTTCTAAAAGCTTCTTGTTTCTGCATTGGAATTTCTTTCTCAATTTGGGAAAATTTTACTTCTATGATTTTGTTAAAAAGTCCTACTAAGCCTCTGGATCAAAATTCTTCTCATTCTACAATATACTGAATTCTTACATTTGATCTTTTCATAGTACCCCAGATATCTTGAATTTCTCATTCATATTTTCCTATTAGCTTGCCTTTCTCTTAGTTCTGCCTCCTGGTTTTCTAGTTTATATCTGTTCTCTCCTCCGTCCAAACTGCTGGTGAGATTTTCCAGAGTTTTTTACTTGGCTGACTGTTTTATCCAGAAGTAGACTTTCGTACTGGTTTTCTTCTGTATTTTATTTCTGTAGAAAGGTAGAATTTGGAGAACACAGTGCTTTACAACTTGCTTCATATTAGACCCTCCTTTTAGAAAATAAACATCACTCATATTTGCTCATTATTAAGTGGCTGAGAGAAAGGATTCTATAAGTAGCTGCTCATCTTTCACCCATAAGCACATAACTTGTAGTCTCTGAAATGAGAACCATTTTCTTTGTCTTTCTAAACCTGAACAGACTTTTCTCATAGATGCTAATCTCTCAGATAATAGGTACATGAGATTCCATGATATTCTCTTCCTTTAGTAACAGGGTATGTGGAGAAGACAGGTGCCAATTTTGCATTATTTTCCTATGTTACTGCATTTTATTTGGAAATAAGAATAGCAAGAATTTGAAACATAGTCTGTCAGGTGTTTTGTCTATATTCCAGTTAATACAATGGTGAAACACACAATTAAGAAAGCCCAGGGAATATTTGTACTCTTGGTAGAATAGGAGATGTCACTCAAAGTTGTGATTACTTACATCCCTCCTGAGTTACTAAACTGGCCAGTGTTACAAGTGGTAGCTGTTACAGTTTAATAGCAAGACTGACATGTTACAAACTGAAATTTCCTTTTTCACTTCTACTTATATTTTCTTTTTTATTAAGTTGACACTTTGTATGGATATATCAACTGTTGTTACCATCATTGCCCTCACGCCTATCCCCATTTCACTGAGGGCCCTCCAAATATGATTACTGGTATTCACAATGTAATTATTGGTAATGACATGTGAGTTGAAAAGTCTGTCATTGTAGGGGAATGCAATGCCTCTGGATGTTTCTGCCCAACCTGTGGCCAGTACATTCTTTCCACACACTCTTCCACAAAATTCTGAGTTTTTTCACTGTGCTTTATGTCTACCTTAGTGTGTAAGTCTCATCATTCTGGATTTTTGCTTTATTGCATTCAGAGTATTATCAGTGTCTCTATCCCTTACCTCCTGAAATACAGTAGGTGATTCTTGTTCTATTGACATATTCTGGTTGTGCTTTGTTCTCTTTGCTTCCTTGAAAGACAGATACTCCAATGTAGAGTGGGATCAGGCTAGGTTAAAATGTACAAGAATTATGAATTTCAAGAGATTATTGTTCTTTTCACAATTTTTATTAACATTTTCCATGATTATAAAAAATATCCCATGATAATACCCTGCCTCCCCCCCACAATGAGATTTTGATAGCTGTAGCCTCACTTTTGACCAAAGACTAATGGATGGTTCTCATCAGAGTCTATTATCTTGGTATCCATAGGATTCTGAATTGACTTTTAGGTGTACCTATGGTTTTTTTTTTCCCACTGAGTGCATCATTTAGCTAATGAGATAGGCATTGTTTACTTAACTAGGGTGGCTGACACTATTGTTCAGGTGTGTACATCTGGTCAGGATTGTTGCTTCGGTATACCATAGTACCCTGATTTCTCACAGTATTGCTGGCTGCTTTCATACAGCATTGTATTCCATGTTTAGATTAAGCCTCCATTTCATTCTCTTCAGGCCTAATCATTACCAGACAATCCCCCCATGATCCTATTGATGATTATATCTTTTAGTCTGCTACTGATGAGAAAGTATTCTATGATACCAATATATTTTTGGATTTCATTTTGTTTATATTTCCATTCCACTGTGCCTTCCCACTCCCAGAAACCTTTCCACTCCTCTCATCTGACCATCAGTTTCTTGTTGGGTATGATAGCAATTCAAGCTATTCCAGTTTAGGAACCATGGATGAGGGAAACCAGGCATTTGTATTGCTATATATGAGTGATTTCACTTAGTATGATCTGTTCAAGTCCTACAATGTCCCTGGTTTTTTTTTTTCCCTTGGGGCTGAATAGAATTCCATTGTGTGTATGTACCACATCTTCATTATTCATTTGTCAACTGATTAGCATCTTGGTTGATTCCAGTTCTTAGTCATGGTGATTTGAGCAGCTACTATTGAGCAAATGTTTCTGGAGTGAAGAGTGGAGCATTTAGGGTAGATGCTCAGGTGAGGAATGACAGAGTTAGTTGGTAGCAATATTATAATCCTTTTCTGGAGTCTACTTATTGATTTGTATATTGATTTTACAAGTTTGTATTTTCACTAGTAGTTAATAGGGGCCCTCTTTCCCTAGGTGTTCTCAAAATGTACTGTCATTTATTTTTTGTTTTTGTTTTTGTTGTTTTTTGAGATAGGGTCTCTGTCTACCCAGGCTTACCTGGAATTCTATGGAGTTTCAGGCTGGCCTCGAACTCACAGCAATCCTCCTACCACTGCCTCTCAAGTGCTAGGATTAAAGGCATGCGCCACCACGCCCGGCCCTCATTTGATTTTTTAAAGATTCCCATCCTTTATGGAGTGTGGTGGAATGTCATAGAATTTTTAATTTCAATTTCCCTGATGGTTAAGAATGTTGAACATTTTTAGAGATGAGTTTGGGCATTTAATTTCTTCCTTTGAGAATTTTCTGTTGAATTCTCTGCCTGATTATTTGAGTTTAGTGTTTCTTTTTCCTATTGTTTAGTTTTTTGAGTTCCTTTATATTCTGGAAGTTAGGCCTCTGTCAGTGGTATAACTGGAAAAGATTTTCTCCCCATCTGTAGGTAGTTTGTGGGCTCTGTTTAGGGCATGTTGTTTGTAGACAACCATTTTATCTTTATTAGTTGCCATTGGTTGAATGATTTATTTAATTTCCTGGATTACTGGGGTGTTATTCAGGAAGTATGGCCCTAGTCATATTTGTAGAAAGTTCCCTTTTTGTTTCATTCTGTATCTTTAGATTTCTGGATCTTATTTTGTAGCATTTCATCCATTTGGAGTTTAATTTTTTTGGCATGGGAAGAGGAATGGGTGTAGTTTCACTTTTTCTATATGTAGTTATTCAATATGTCCAGTAACATTTGTTGAGAATGCTATGTTTTTGCTAGTTAACATTGCTGTAGTCACTTGAAATAATTAAATATTGAATGTTCACAAAAAGACCACATAGAGTAAATGATTATGAAGAACTATTTTAAATGGGATGTCAAAATGCATCTACAGAATACCTCTAATGAGCTAGAAATCATTAAACACATTAAATACTAGTAAATATAAGTAAAAAAGACTTAATAATAACAGAATTATATAGGATATCAAAGGGTTTCTTTTGCAGAGAGATACAAAAGTTTAAGCAAACATGAAATCATCAACATCTGAAATATCATTATATCCTGAGTTTGTTCTGCTTACTTGGTCAACTAGAAGTCCAATAATGATACATAGAGATAGAAAAGTGTAACGTAAAGGTAGAGTACGATGTCAGAAGAATTACATTAATAATTATCAATAGCATCATTTTTTTACATTCATAAAAATGATTTTTTTTTTACACAACACATCCTCCCTCCAGTGTATCCAAATCCTCAGATCTCAAATGTTATCCTCCTGCCACTGTTACATGGACTTGGATGTCACACATGACTCTAAGCATAGCCGCCAAGTCACTATACCACTTTCTCCCTCCTATATCACCTGTGACAAGGATCATAATTGCAGGTCTAAAGAAGCACTCATGCTAGTTTGGGCACACTTAACCATAACCCATGTCCTTATTTCCACCCACACTGCCCATTTCTGGGTTCCAATAAGAGTATAGGCGCAATTTCCCGATATCCATGAACCTCTTCCTAGATAAATAATTTCTTCTAGGGTTCCAATTGTGAGTCCAAATGTAGAGGCAACTCTTTGCCCTTTATACCACCTTTGCCACCTCCTGATGGAAAGCTACAAAAATTCTTTTTAAAAAAGCCCTTCAAGATAGGTGATTTTTCAACGAACTCTAAATACAAGAAGAGGTAGGTAACATGAGCTACAACTACTGACCAACCACAAGAGGCACAACTACAGTGTGATACCACCAAACCAAAGGAAACCTGAGGGATGAAGGCTGAAAAGCTAAGTATCAGGGAGGAGCTTAAAGGGATGTGAAAAAAGAAAAGGGGAAGAGGGGAATGAAACATTGTTTTAAAACACCATAATGAAACAAATCTTTGACACTCAATAAAAATAAACTCACAGAACCACAATAACTCTGGATATTTATGGTCTTAATTCTCTGATCAAAAGACTTACAGTAGAAGATTATTTCAGACAAAGGGAATATTTCTTCACCTTAAAATAATTCACATTACCATTAGAGAGATAATTTTATTAAATTTATTTATTTTTTTATTAGTTTTCTATTTGAAAATACAGGCAGTTTGGTATGATTATTAGGCTCATCCACAGGCTACCACCTTCCCAATGGCCCCTCCTTGTTGATGTACATGGGTCGTGCATAGTGGAGTTAGCCCACAGTTATTGGTACGATAAATGTGAGAGAGAATTTTTGAGGTAACAGATGGAAAAAGATGTTTTAACTGTCACGTTTTATTTTTATATTCAAATTGAGAAGACTTACAATCATCTGAGAGGAATTATATGGATGAGGTTATCCCTCAAGAGAATTCCTGTTAGATAAGATTGACTGCGTAATTGAAGTGGGGATATCCAAATTTACTGTGGGCAGCACCATAGCAGGGCAGAGATCCTCTACTGTATAAAACGGAAGAGGCATGACTGCCAATGTGCAATATTCCTATAGCTCTGTGGGCCTCCTTGCTGGACTGAAAGAGGCCACTCCCAGATACCATGCTATGACTGCCAATAATATCCTTATCAATTTTGAGTATTCTTTAGTATGACCTGGAAGGATAATCTTCAACAAATTTGCCTTCCTTTAACCTGATTTTTGTCAGCTATGTTGTCCTAACAAAGGGGAATTAGTTAACAGAAGAAGCAAATGAACTCCAAAAATGAAGAGACACTTCCAATTCCTGGTGAAATAGAGTTCACATTACAATTAGAAGAGATACCCATGCCTTCAAAGGCATTATAAGTGCCATGTTTTTGTGTAAATAGATAGGATTGACTGTATATTCACCATTAAACAGGGAATTGCCTTACTCATTACAGGATGGTATTTAAAAAAGTAGCAAAACATAGGAATTTGTAAAGGAATTTCCCCATAAACATGATGTCCTTTGTTCAAATCCATGGCCCTAACCTAAAATTGTGACTTGGAGTACATGTCATCCCATGTTCTGAGTTTGAAAAGTCCTAATCCCTAGAGATTGGTTGCTTGTATAACTAAATTAGTGAACTCCAAGTCATCAGAATAATTGCATGTAAATCAGTCATGGTGATACATACCTTTAATCTCAGTGTTTAGGAGGCAGAGGTAGAAGTATCACCATGAGTTCCAGGCTACCATAAGACTACATATTGAATCCCAAGTCAGAAAGGGCAAGAGTCAGAACCTGTGTCAAAATAAAAACTGAAGACAAATAATGACCTGTACAGTAATGTATAAGAACAACTTACACTAGTTTATAGTGTACACACTGAAACAAGCACAGGCCCTCTTACACACACACACACACACACACACACACACACACACAAACAATGTGATCTTCCAAAAAAATGGTGACTATTACCCACATATGCCCACCAAAACACCATAAGCTCGATCACTACTGCATTTATGTTTCATTTCTTAAAATTGAGAATTCTAGTATCAAGATATTCTGTCTGGAGTAAGTCTACTTCCAAGTTCGTTTATGACCAATAAACTATATATTTAAATATATATATATATAGTATATATATACTATATATATATACTTTTCACCAGTTTCTCATTAGCCAAAGGTGAATACAGCTCTCTCTATATATATTCATAACATAAATCCCTTTATGAATTGGCATTCATTTAATAATTTAAAAATACCTAGTTGATCTTTATGCTATGTGGGATAATATCCTCACATAAAGGTGCATGATTACATGAGAATTTCAGGAGAAAACCATCACTTATCACATGTATTACATGTCCATTCCAATTGTTTTGAAGATTATCCTGTTTGAAGCCTCATCCATAATGATTACTGTGTTTCATTTCAGTGTGCCAGTCAAAAAGTATCAATATATTCTGACAATGATTTTTGTCACTGAAGAGATCAACAGAAATTCCAAACTTATACCCAACAAGTCTATTAATTTTTTATTCTATCCTTCAACATGTGAAGATTCATTGACTCTGGTCTCTTGCCTACATTCCACAGAAGCTACACAGATTCTTCCTCCTAATTATCATTGTGAAATAAATGAATGTGGCTTAACATTTACAGGACCGTCATGGGAAAGAAGTAGCAAAATTGGGACATTTCTCTCAATAATATTTAATATAGGACAGGTGAGACTTTGTTATGTACAGAGTAGAATTACGAATTTCATGTGCTTAGGGATATTTCCAGTAGATATTTGGATTATTCATGTATTGTTACATCCAGTTAATAGAGATCATAATCCTTGACTTTGTGGGGTTTCAGCACTTAACTTTCAAAAATTGACAGGAGGAACTATGGAGATATAAAAATGGATTTGCTACAACTCTTAAACTGTTCAGTACTTTTCCAGAGTCTTATGGATAGTGAAATACAATGAATAATGGTGTGAGCAAACATCCTTCCAAACATTCTTCCCAAATGGTGTTTAAAACGATTCAGATCTCAGTTTGAGTTTTCTTCCATTGTTCTTCCTCACATTCATTTCTATGTTCTGTGTCCTTTAGATTCACTATGGCCCATTTAATCCTGTTCTGAGTGACCATTTTCAGTATCCTTATCTGTATCAGATTGCTCCCAAGGAAACAAAGCTGCCTTTTGCCATAGTCTCCCTAATGCTTCATTTCAACTGGACCTGGATGGGGCTGGTCATCTCCGATGATGACCAAGGTATTCAATTTCTCTCAGACTTCAGAGAAAAGATGCAAGGAAATGAACTCTGTTTAGCCTTTGTGAATGTGATCCCATTAAACATGGACTTATACAACACAAGGGCTGAGAAATATTATAAACAAATTGTGACATCATTGGCAAATGTTGTGGTCATTTATGGTGAATTAAATTCCACACTGGAAGTGAGCTTAAGAAGATGGGCAAATTTAGGCATCCGTCGGATCTGGGTCACCACCTCACAGTGGGATGTCATCACAAATACAGGAAGAGACATCAATTTTGACTCATTCTATGGTGCTTTCACATTTTCTAATCACCATCACGAGATTCCCAATTTTAAAAAAATTATTCAGTCAATGAACACTTCTCAATATCCAATAGACTTTTCTGTGCTGAGATCAGCATGGATGTACTTTAATTGTTTGGACATTGAATCTAAATGTAGAACACAGAGTAAATGTGCACTCAATAATTCATTAAAATGGTTTGCAAGTCAAGGATTTGACATAGCCATGAATGATGAGAGTTATAATCTATATAATGCTGTGTATTTCTGGGCATATGCTTACCATGCAATGCATTATGAACATGTAGATGTTCACCCAATAACAAGTCTATGTGTACCTGACTGCTCAAAGGTATGTATTATCATCACTAATACCTTCTAAGTAGCTCCATATATGTTTAAAACCTGTTGCTGGGAGTACTCTTGAATTTGGATGCTTCTACACTTATCTGTGAAAATTCATTTATTTCACATTATTGGGTACATGCAATAGAGTTTCATTTTCTGGGTAGGGTTGTAAAAAACAAAGGTATTACTCATATCACATATTATGTCCATTTTGTCTTTGCTTAATTGGAACTGATATGTTTCCTTTAGTTTTACCACACTATGAAGAATATGCAATTTATTAACCCCATTGGAGACCTAGTGACTATTAATGAGAAAAGAAAATGTGATGCAGACTATGATATTTTCCACATTTCAAATTATCCACAAGGTCTTGGAATCAAGGTGAAAATAGGACAGTTTACATCATATGGTTCCTTCGGTCAACAATTTTATTTGTCTGATGAGGCCATAGAGTGGGCCACAGGGAGTAGGCAGGTATGTTTACCTAACTGTGATGTTTTACTCTCAACATAAATAGAGAAAATCATGTGGGCCCATGTGTGCCCTCACGATTTGGCCAAGTGCAACATGTTGTTTATGTTTCTTTTAACAGTGTCCTAGATTTTCTTTATATCTTTTGAAAAATATTTGGAAATGACAAAAAATTTCATCAAAATCTTGACAGACAGGCTGGGTGTAGTGGTCCATGCCTTTAATTCCACCACTCGGGAGGCAGAGTCAGGAGGATTGCTGTGAGTTCAAGGCCAGCGTGAGATCACATAGTAAATTTCAGGTCAGCCTAGGCTAGAGTGAGACTCTACCTCAAAAACAAAAAAATCTTGACAGACATGACAACATCCATTGTAATAAATGGAGTGTGACACCTCAATTTTTTTGTAGATGTGGATAAAGAGTTTAGTAAGGGTGATTATTTTAACATATCGTTATGAATGGAGTATATAACATTACTAACTTTTGCAACTACACTTCTGTTTTTCCTCAGATTCCCTCCTCTGTGTGCAGTGAGACTTGCAAGCTTGGTTTCAGGAAGTTCCGACATGAGGGAAACGCTGCCTGTTGTTTTGATTGTTTCCCCTGCCCAGAAAATGAGATTTCTAACAAAACGGGTAAGTTGATGGTTTAGAGAGTCTTTCTCCAGTTTGTCTCTTTTATCCATCTACCTGAAAAAACAGATAATATTTCTTCATTGCTTAATGTAATCACTTGGTTGAAATGATATATACTCATGACCATAAACATAATACTCACTTTACTCCATGAACCACATTTTTAGTACCTAGATCCATTGTACATACTGGTTCTCCCACAATAAAAATACTCTTTGAGGTCAAATAGTTAATGAATATATTATTTCTATCAAGGAGTGTCACATATTCATCTAATCCTCTGTGAATCTACACAAAATGATGTTAATAAGAAGAATTCTTTCACATCATTATCTTCCCAGGATGCAAGAGGTTGCTGATGAATAATAAATGCTCAGAGCTATAATTTTTGGACATAAATATTTATATTCATTCTATTCAGTTATTTATTGATTGATTAGAGAGGGAAGGAGAGATAAAGTGAGAATGTGAATGCCAGAGCCTCTACCCACTGCAAACAAACTCCAGATGCATGTGCCACCATGTAGAACTGGTTTACATGGGATGTGGAGAGTCAAACCTGGGTCCTTAGTCTTTGCAAGAAAGTGTTTTAGTCAGTATGCCACCACTCCACCCTTTTCTGGCTTTAGTGATATGTAATTTTGCAAACACTTTCAACATAAGCATAATATCTCCTTAGTGTCTATGAAATAATAATTCAGAAAGCAGTTGTTTTTAAGACTTTAGGTAATAGCATATCACAGCTATTTAAATCCTTTATCAGGAAACATAAACATTCCAATTAAAATATCATGTGCATCGTTTTAGATGTAATTTGAAGCATTTAAGGAGATAATGGGAAATATTCTGAAGTTATAAACAAGAATAAAGCATATATCTCATTTGTCAAACCTACTGGGTTGAGCACAGAATGGAAAAATAGGTACAATTTAAGTTGCCCTCTATTTTACAGGTGAGAACACAATACAATGGGAGTGGCATATTAAAGTAGAACATAAAGGCTGTGGAAAATATTATCAATAGAATTTAAATATGATATAAATATTAATTCCTCAGTATTTTCATCTATTAGAGTCTGGAGCACACACTAACATCCAGACCACCTTTTCAGTGTACCAGAAGTCAAAGTGGATACAGAGGAATATTGATACATGATGTAAAAAAGGAATGAGATTGACATGAATTTTTAGTATGATTGGCTAATGTCACAAAATGAATAAAATAATATAATTAGAAGTATATTAAAACAGTGTTCATTCAAGTAATACTTCAACATGTAATCCAAACTAAATAATTAACTACAAACTTTAGTGGTGTTGGATAAGTTCAGTATTAACATTGAAGTGTTTTTTTTTTTTAATTTGTACATGTTGGCCATGTTATATATACCAAATTAGGTGGGATGTATGGCCTTATAATATATGATTCATAAAATATATGTGCATAAATTTACAATACATGATTAAGAGAAGTAATATTATAATTATTGAAAAAATATTCCTTTATGTAAATATTTAATAGGAGATACCATTTATTTCTTATAAGTCCCCTTTTATGATTCAATGCAATTACAATCAAAACTATAAAGCACCATGATAAAAAATACAACTTATAGGGGGCAAGAATTCTCCCCAGTTCCTTATTGTGTATCATGTTCATTCTTTTCATAGATGGCAAATTATCTTGTTCATAATCCTTTCTTGAATAAACATCTTGACCAAATTATGCTAAAACATAGACCAAGGAGTATTGAGGTAAATTTGGAGAGACAGATGAATGGTATGTCATCTCAAAATTTGTATATGAATACCTATTCCAAGTAGATAGATTTCAGCAATAATCATATTAGAGTTAATTATATCTAGGTGTATTCAATTTCATTCATATTCTCTAAAATATGAGTTGGAACAATTATATGTACCTACTGACATTTGGGTACAAAGCCATAAAACATCAGGTGATATAGACAGATAGGCTTCATAAGACAGAGAACTGTAGTATGAGGGAAAAATCACATTTTATTATCTAAATTTATGGATGTTGTCTAACAAAGGTGTTAAAATCAACATAGAATCATGCACCTCTCTGATCTCATACTGCACTGTGTACAGAACTCTGAGCTACTGTTTTTTCTTTTTGAAACAAGACTAACTCTTTTAATGAAAGAGAGCATGAGTGTGAGGGAGTGAGAGAAGGAGAGATAATTGGGGTGCAATGGTCCCAAACCACTGCAGTTGAATTCCAAACGTGTGCCACCTTGAGGAAATGTGAGACTTACTCATGCATCACCAAGTGTGTCTAACTTATGAGAGATGTGGTGAATCTAGCATGGGCCCTTAGGCATTGCAGGCAAGCATCTTAATTGATAAGCCGTCTCTCCTGTAGTAGAAATCATAAGAAATACCTCATGTAAGAAATGTCACTATATAATTCTAGTACACTGCAACAAAATTATTTCATTCTTTTAAGAAAAACAAAGGGTCAAGAGAATATGTAAGGTAAATTAAGTGAATAAAATACAGCTTTGTTAGGCTGAGGAGATGGCTCACCAGTTAAAGCAAGGACATGCAAAACTTAACCACCTCAGTTCAATTCCCCATTACACAGAGAAAGACAGATGTACAAAGTGGTACATATATGTGGTGCTTGTTTTCAGTGGCTAGAGGTTCATGCACACCCATTCTCTCTGGATTTCTCTGTCTCCCTTTGCCTATGAGCAAATAAATAAAGTATTACTTTTAAAAAAGCTTTGTTTATCACACCTAATATGATGGTCTTTATTAACTGCCATCATGGCTATAAAGAGAACTACCTTAATTGTAAATATGAACTAGAATACAAGAATGTTGTAACAAAGAAGGAAGTAGTGCCACTAATCTGATGATATTTTGCATTGTCTGCCAGATATGGATCAATGTATGAAGTGCCCAATCAACCAATATGCTAGCCTAGAGAAAAATCACTGTCTCCAAAAAACTATGAAGTTTCTGGCTTATGAAGATGCCTTGGGAATAGCTCTGGCTTGTATAGCGCTTTGCTTCTCTACACTCACTGCTGTTGTACTTGGGGTTTTTGTGAAGCACAAAAACACACCAATTGTGAAGGCCAATAATCGAACAAACAGCTACATCCTGCTCATTTCCCTCAAGTTCTGTTTTCTCTGCCCATTACTCTTCATTGGACACCCCACCACAGCCAAGTGTGTCCTGCAGCAGATCACATTTGCACTTCTGTTCACAGTGGCTGTGTCGACTGTTTTGGCCAAAACAATCACTGTGGTTCTGGCCTTCAGGGCCACTGCTCCAGGACAAAAGTTGAGGGGACTGCTGGTATCAGGAGCACCTAACTTCATCATTCCCATGTGTACCTTGATCCAACTGGTTCTCTGTGGCATCTGGATGGGAACATCCCCTCCCTTTGTTGACACTGATGAACACTCAGAACATGGGCACATCATCATTGTGTGCAACAAAGGCTCAGACACTGCCTTCTACTGTGTCCTGGGCTACCTGGGATCTCTGGCTATAGGGAGCTTTACTGTGGCTTTCCTGGCCAGAAACCTGCCTGATGCATTCAATGAAGCCAAATTTCTGACCTTCAGCATGCTGGTGTTCTGCAGTGTGTGGGTCACATTCCTCCCTGTCTATCACAGCACCAAGGGGATAGCCATGGTGATAGTGGAAGTCTTCTCTATCTTGGCCTCCAGTACAGGATTGATAAGTTGCATCTTTTTCCCCAAGTGTTACATCATTTTGATAAGACCCAGTAAAAATAATCTAAAGAGGGTGAAGAAAAAACATATTGTACAACCAATTGATTTTTAAATTTTACATCATATGTCTAAATTTAAATTATATCCTGTAGAAACCCTTGCACTATTGTAAACACTAAATATTAAAAAGAGGGTAAGATAGTTGTTAATGTGTACAGGTCTTATTTAGTCTCTAACATTGTTTGTTTTCTCAATTTTCATTAACATTTTCCATTATTATAAAAAATATCCCATGGCATTACCCTCTATGCTCTCCCCCCAACACTTTTCCCTTTGAAAGTCCATTCTCCATCATATTCCCTCTTCATCTCCATCAGTCTCCCTGTTATTTTGATGTCATGATCTTTTCCTCCTCTTATGACGGTCTTGTGTAGGTAGTGTCAGGCACTATGAGGTCATAGATACCCAGGCCATTTTATGTCTGGAAGGAGCACGTTGTAAGGAGTCCTATCCTTCTTTTGGCTCTTATATTCCAACATTGTTTATCAGCTTCCATGTACAGCTGTCTGGCCAGGTTCCATTTACCAGCTCCTACGAAAAGCCAATTTCACAAACTGTCATATGCCTCTAGAGATGGTTTGCAGTAACAAGAACAATCATTTTCTCACATCTCTCTCCAATTAGTAAATAAAGACACTTAGAACAAAGCATTGCTAATATAGTGTGTATTTTGCTCCCATTACTCTGGATAACCTGAAATGTATCTGATACCTTCTTCAGATTGTTTCAAAGAAACCTACTATAGTTTGCTGGATAGAGCAAATGTCTTTGAGAATGTCTTAAAAGGTTGTATTTGAGTGTTCAAAGAATATTCAGAGATATGGTGAGGGTTTGATTAGGAGTAAAAGAATAGCTCCCTTTTTAAGTAGCAGAGACCTTACCTAAAGATGTTTCAATATACATTAAGGTTTATCCATGCATAGGAGCAAATAGTTCATCTGCTGGAAAATTGAAACAGAATAGTTATGGTTTAAATCACTAGCCATTTGATGTTCTGTGGTAGGGAATATACAAAAGAATGTCAGCAAAACTTTGGTGACAGTGAAAATGTTGTTCATGGTCAACATGAAAGACAGTCAGGCATAGGAATAATCCAATATGTGCTTCCTGGTACAACTAATATGATTGCCCTATCATCTTTTTGCTGAATATTTCTTGTCTTTCCTGAATGAATATATCAGCCTTTGTGTCCATGAAACCTGAACTTATATCAAGCCTGAATGTCTATCTGGACCATGGAATTCTGAATGTAATATATAGAGAAGTTTAAATCATAGTGGCCAAGGGAATAGCTCATCAGGAGTTTTATTTTTGATTGTTTTTAGTGTGTGTTCTATCCCATTCTTGTAAAAAAATTACACAAATGATTCAAACATTTATCCATTATGAAAATATTGACTATTCTAAAATATAAATTTATACAAATATAATACTGCAAAATATGGGTTATATGTAACTGTTAATCTTTCATTTTTTTAAAATTATAGATATGATGATTTCAAGAATTGTTTTCATTTAGACATGAATAAACTAATTACTCACATTTGCATAAGTATGTAAAATACACAATTAATATTTAAAACCCAGACAAACCAATGTTAGTTTATGAGCTATGCAAAGACAAGATCCAGAATTTTCAATCTATGTTTAATGAAATGAAGGAAAATATATTTGTGTAATATGAAAGTATTCTCCAGTAAATAGGGTTTTGCCTCATTGATGTATTAGTCAGTCTACACAAAGGGTTACAGAAATCAACCTGTTTCTTAAAACAGAGTTTTGTAACTAACTATTCAGTAATTCTTATAGGCGGAAAGTTTTGTCTCCAGGACATGATCCTATTGGAGATTGTACATTTAAGTGAGGTGATCTTCTGTCATTAGTAAATGATATTTAACTATGTTCTTGCATGGGATACTGTCACACAAACTGCTCCTCTCCCTCTGTACTATGTGTCAGCACATTTTGCCTTTCATTCCACTAAGGATGTGCTGCTGTTGTCACAGCCTAGAAGCACTGGCAACAAAGATGTGAGCATAGAATAAATGTGCTTAAACTGTGAATCAAACTCACTGCCTTCTCTACATGATTAGGGACTGTTCCATATGATGCTGATAAAATGGGTATTGTGCCACATTTGGATGGGATATTCTGTAGAGGTGTAGATTTTACAGATTTTTTTTAAAGCTTTGGAGATTTATATGTAAGAAATAAAAATGAAGATTTACAACTTATGTTAGGTATGCAACCAAGACAACTGCCATAGCATATATTGTGTTGGTGGCCTATGTTGCCTCACTGAGCCACAGCTTCCTGGCAGGTATCTCATCTCTTGCATAGAATGTTTCTAAAGAATTTTATTTATATATTTGTAAGGGGAGACAAACACTGAGGAAAGAGAGAGAGAGAGTAGTGACAGACAGAGAGAGAAAAAATGGGTGCCTCAGTCCCTCCTGCCTCTTCAAACAATTTTCAGTAGTATGTTCCAATTTGTGCACTTGGCTTTATATGGGTAGAGTAAAATCAATTTAATGTTATTAGGCTGTAAATGGTTACACAGTTCTCATAGCATTATGTACTGAAAAAGATTTTCTTCCTCACTTGTGGTTTTCACATCTAATTAAATATTTGAAAATTTAAATTTAGCCTTTCAAAAGGAATCACCAAGTGAATTAAAATAATCATAATAGGATATTTTAATGGAAGTTTATAAATAGAAAGATACCAATGAAAAATAAAACTGCAATATGTCTGGAAAGAAAAAAACATAATAAGTCAAATTAAAAACTGGAAATCCTCTCAAACAGATTGCATCCTATGAAGGACAGAATATCAGCAGATGAAGACAAAGACAAAGAATTAATGCTTCTGTCAAAATTAATATGGTCAAAACGTATAAAGGAAATCACGGGTATCTGCAACACAACAGAAAGACCAAGTGTACAAATTATAGGCTTAGAAAGAAAGGAACCCTTGACTAAAAATATTGAATGTATTGAAAAAAATGTAGAAGGAATTTTCCTATTTCAAGGAGAGAAGATACTATCTAGGTACAAAAGGTATAGTAAATAGCAAATGCACATGAGCCAAAAGAGAAAATATTCAGGGTATGTTATAGTGAGAATTGTTAATATACAGAAGTAAGAAGCGTATTGAGAACTCATTCTAGACACATTCAGTATCATGCAAAAGTGCGCCCACCAGATCTGTAAAACGTTTCTAATCAAACTGGAGCAAGCACATAGTTCAATTGACCCATAACATGCTAGGGGACTCAGTCTGAATTTGGGAGATTACATACAAACTAACACATTGTATATGTCTGGAACTTGTTTATTAGGTCCAATGTTTAATTTCTTTGTAATTGTGAAAGTATTTTAAATCATTCTCTTTCAATCAGGTAAAACATTACTTCCCAGTTATACAATTAAATGCCCATACTACAAAAACAGAGATTTCAAATAAATAATTTAAATACCCATTTAAAGATGCTGAAAATACAATAACAGTCCAAGAATGAGATAGAAATAAATTATTTAAGGTCACAGTAGAAACAATGAATTGGAAATATAAGTAAGAATTAAAAAGTTTATGAAACAAAGAGCCGATTCTTTGAGAAATTGAACAAGATTGATATTCCTGTGGTCAAATGAATCAATCAACCAAACAAAAAGAATTCTCAAAGTAACATGCCTAAAAGTGAAAGTGGAGATGTCACACTAATACCAATGAAATTTGGAGAATCATGGGCATATTTCAAGAACTGTATTCAACAAAATGGAAAGACCTGGAAGAAAAAGATGAATTCCTTGATTCATGTCACAGTCCAGAAGTAAATTTATAAAAGGCAGGCATCCTATACAAATATATTACTTCCAAGGAAATGGAAAAGTCATTAAATCTTACAAAAAGGACAACAAAAATATCAAGTCAGATCCACTACTGAATTGAACCAAACTTTTCAAGAACAAAAATATTTCCTATAAAGTTATTTCACACAAATGAATAAGAGAGAATAATCCAAAGTCCTTCTATGAAGTTACCATTAGTCTCATACCTAAACCAGAGACACCCCCCAAAATAGAAAGTTATAGATTGATATCTATAATTGAGATGAAAGCATTCCCCAATGAAATAGAAAACAAGTTCTACATTTTTAAAACATTCCATACCTTTAGACAAGGGTTCTTTTCTTTCTAAGCCTACAATTTGTAAGCTTGGTCCTTCTGTATGGTTGCAAATATCCCTTATTTTATTTATATATTTTGACCTTAGTAATTTTTTTCGGTTTATTTATTTATTTATTTGAGAGCTACAGGCAGAGATGAAAAAGGTAGGGAGAGAGAGAGGGAGAGAATGGGTGCTCCAGGGCCTTCAACCACTGCAAATGAAAACTCCAGATTGTACGTCCCCTTGTGCATCTGGCTTACATCAGTCCTGGGGAATTGAGCCTTGAACCGAGGTCCTTACACTTCACACATAAGTGCTTAACTGCTAAGCCATCTCTCTAACCCGACCTTATTAATTTTGACTGAAACATTAATTCAGATTTCTTGTCTTACCTGCTGTTGTTCTGTGTTTCATAGGATGCAATTGGAGAGGATTTCCACAGTTTTTAATTTGAATTCTTCTTTCCAGAAACATTTCAGTTTTGTTTTTCATTTTTTTCTCTATATAAATTTCCATTATAATATCATGTCATTATTTTTTTAATTTATCTGTTTCCTTCTTTTGAAAACCTAAATTTAAAATATTTAATCATATGCCATATGATAAAAAAAAGCTTTTCACCAAATAATGGTATGACAACAGGGTAACCACTCAGAGCCTAATGACACTAAATTGATTTTACTGTACCCATATAAAGCCAGGTACACACATTGGCACATGTATCTAACTTTGTGAGAAGTGGCAAGATGGCATGGTATAGCCATTTTCTTTCTCTATCTTGCTGTTTTTCTCCTCACTGTCTGTCCCTGATTACAAGTTTAAAAATAAAATTCTTTAGAAACATTCTATGCCAGTGATGAGATACCTGCCAGTAAGTTGTGGCCCAGTGAGGTGACATAGGCCACCAAAACAATATATGCTATGGCAGTTGCATACCTAAAACAAGTTGTAACTCTTCATTTTTATTTCTTAAGTATAACTCTCCAAAGCTTTAAAAATCTGTAAAATCTACACCTCTACAGAATATCCCATCCAAATGTGACACAATACCCATTGTTTTTCAGCAGCATATGGGAAGGTACCTAATTCTGTAGAGAAAGCAGTGAGTTTGTTTCACAGTTTAAGCACATTTATTCTATGTTCACGTGTTTGTTGCCAGTGCTTTTATGCTGTGACGAGACAGCAGCACAACCTTAGTGGAATGAAAGGCAGAATGTGCCGTCACATAGTACAGAGGGAGAGGAGCAGTTTGTGTGACAGTATCCCATGCAAGAACATAGTTAAATATCATTTACTAATGACAGCAGATCACCTCACTTAAATGTACAATCTCCAAGAGGATCATGTCCTGGAGACAAAACTTTCCACCTATTAGAATTATGGAATAGTTACGTTAGTGACTAAACTCTGTTTTAAGAAACAGGTTGATTTCTGTAACCCTTTGTGTAGACTGACTAATACATCAATGAGGCAAACCCTATTTACTGGAGAATACTTTCATTTTACAAAAATACCATTTTCTTCATGTCATTAAATGTAGAATTGAAATTGTGGATCCTTTCTTTGCATAGCTCATAAACTGACATTGGTTTCTATGGATTGTTTTATTAATTGTGAATTTTTTTACATACTTATGCAAATAAGTAAGATTAATTTATTCATATTTAAGTGAAAAACTGACAAACAAATTCACAATTTTCATATATTTAATTTTAAGAAATGTAAGATTCACAGTTACATATCCATATTTTGCAGTATTATATTTCAAAATTTGTATAAATTTATGTTTCAGAATATTTAATTTTTCATATTTTTGGTATTTTGGAAGGCTATATGTTCTAAGTATACTTATTCATAAAATGAATAACAGGTTTTGAACTCCAGCTTTCAATCATTAATATAGGATTATCAATATTCATATGTGAAAAAAGTTCTCAAATTCAAATTCATAACATGTGAGTTCCATTTAAATCTTAGTTATGCTATGCTATCTCAAGATTTGTTCCAAACATTTCACATCCATCTAGTCTGCATCACCTAGGTCTGTTTTCACACTCTAGCAGTGGAGTCTCACAGCAGCCACAGAGACCATGTGACCACAACGCTGAAATGATCAGCGTTTTGGCTCATTACAATATTTGCCCTAAAAGTTGACAGTTGCTGCCAGCAATAAAGTACATCACTTTCATAGTTACATAATCAAATACAAACCACAGTTTAAAAAGCTAAAGTCACACACACACAAAGATTTAGACTATAATATTAGGGTCTTTATTTGTTGGCCTGAAATAATCATATTCCTGTTTTGGGAGGAAAGGTCAGGCAGTTTAATTGCTTTGAATGAGAAGAGCCCAAGTTGTGAAAAATGAAACATTTCTGGACAGTGATGAAATTAAGTATGGCCTCTGAAATATGCATTGAATCCTTGACTATATGATGAAACTTATGGTCTGTATTTAGCTAATAGTAGAAGAATAAATATAATATTGCATACCTACTGTACAGAAGCATGTGCTGCATTGTTTGCCTTTACAAAGGAAGAGTATGTTCCCAGCCAGATTCCACAAAGAACAAGTTGGATCAAGGTACAGATGGGAATGGTGAAGTTAGATGCTCTTGATACCAGCAGCCCCATCATCTCTTTTCCTGGAAAATTTACCCTGAAGGCAAGAACCACAGTAATGGTTTCGGTGAAAAGAGGGGACACAGCCACAGTGAATAGAACTGCAAATGTGATCTGCCTCAGGATGCACTTGGCCGTGTTGCGACGTCCAATGAAGACTAATGGACCAAAAAAACAGACCTTGAGGAAGATGAGCAGCATGTAGTTGTTTGTTTGATTATTGGCCCTTCACAATCGGTGTGTCTTGGTGCTTCACAAAAGTCCCAAGTACAAGAGCAGTAAGTGTAGAGAAGCACAGGGCTATACAAGTAGAGCCGTCCCCAAGGCATCTTCATAAGTCAGAAACTTCATAGTTTTTGGAGACAGTGATTTTTCTCTATGCTGGCATACTGATTGATCGGGCATTTCACATATTAATCCATATCTTGAAAACTATTCAAAGTATCAGATTAGTGGTAGCATTGCCTTCTTTGTCATGGCACGCTACATAAAACGTGTCTCAGAGATGAACCCTACTTTATTACATGTTCCTATTGACAATTAAGGTAGTTCTCTCTAAAGTGGTGATGGCAACTAACAAAGACCATCATATTATGGTGAGATAAACAAAGCTTTTAAAAATTATTTATTTATTCGTAAGAGACAAAGAGAAAATATGTTCACCTGACCCTCTAGCTACTGAAAGCAAACACAAGATACATGTACCACTTTGTCCATCTGTCATTCCTGTGTAATGGGTCATTTAACTGAGTTGGTTAGGTTTTGCATGCCTGTGCCTTAACTGCTGAGCAATCTCCTCAGCCTAACAAAGCTGTATTTCATTCACTTAACTTACCGTATATATTTGCCCGATCCTTTGTTTTTCTTAAAAGAATAAAATATTTTTGTAGTGTATTAGATTTATATAATAACATTGCTTACATGAGGTATTTCCCATGATTTCTACTGCAGAAGAGATGGCTTATCAATTAAGATTATTACCTGCAAAGCTGAAAGACCCATGCTTGACTTACTACATCCCTCATAAGTCAGATGCCTACGGAGACACATGAGTAATTCACACATGTGCACAAGGTGGAACATGTGTGTGGAATTCGACTGCAGTGGCTAGAGACCATTGCTCCCCAATTCTTTGCCTTTCCTTCGGTCTTCCTTCTCACACTTATGCTCTCTTTCTTTTTTTTTAATTGTTAGATATGGACATATTTTGCATGTAAGCATCACATATTGGTACCATATTTCCCACCTCCCTGCACATTTTCTGAGGAGGACTTCCTCATTGGGGATGCAGGTCAATCCCACAGGTATTGTGGGTCATGCCTTATATGGGCAGCATGCACTTATGGGGGAGAGGCAATATCTCTGAGCAAAATGTCCCAACTTGTGGCTGTAACATTCTTTCTGCCCCTTTGAAGTACCCATAAAGATTATCATGCACTTTGACGAAGTAGGTTTATTCTCAGGGCAGCAGGGTTTGTTCAAAATTAGGAAATTGACAAAAGTAATTTACTACCTCAATACACTTAACCAAAAGAATGATATGTTATTTTTTTTTAAAAAAATTTATTTATATCTAAGCAGAGAGAGAGAGAGAATATGAGAATGAGTATACCATAATGTATACTCATTATGTACATTCATAATGTATAGTAGCTGCAAACAAACTCTAGACACATGCACTACTTTGTGCATGTAGTTTTACATAAGTACTGGGTAGTTGAACCAGGGTCATCAAGTTTTGCAAGCCAGAATGCTTTCTGCTAAGCCATCTCTCTGGCCCTACTTTCATTCCTCATCCTACTTTCAATGCAGACTCTATGTAGCCATGTTTGGTTCTGAATAATATTTCCTGTTTCCCTATAACAAACAATGTCATCAACTTTTCTTTTGCCTTCACTAACATATTGGTTCTATGTTTTACATATGTTGTGATCGTTCTGCTGTAATCCTGTTCCACCAAGAAAGCAGCACTCTTGATCATTCCCCCAATTACGCTTGGTTTCTTCTTGGGCCCTATTGAGGTACAATGAGTTGAATCTCTCCTCAGGAGAAGCAAATTCTCCAACAGACAGTGAAGTCAGCACCAGATAAATGGGATAACCATTGTTATTTTAGAGAGAATTTAATAGGTGTAGGCCCTCTGTAGCCCACAGTTGATAGGAGCTTGATAATGTAGAGCAGGCACTTTTTTAAAATATGATTCTGACTTGCTTACCAGCTCCAGCTATGGGTTCTGTTCCATTGAGTGGATCAGTTAGACAAATCATGAACAGTTGGTTACCCACCATGGCTGTGTACCACTATTGCAATTGTATGAGCATCATGTCAAGTTGTTTGATGCTGAGTAGCTAAAACCACATGTTGCTTGGACAGATGTTAGTCGTATCCCTCCCCCCCCCCCCGTCACTCATGTACCATCTTCTGGCACTAGGCGAGCTAATTGTCTGGGGACTGACTCTCTTCCAGATTCCAGCCAAGTCATTCCATGTTGTCCATACTGACAGCATTGGTGTCTTCAGCAGTAGGGTATTAGCACTACTCTATGGTGGGTCATCAATTGCTCTGACAGAAATATGTCTTCTTTTGGTTTGGGACACCTTGTAGGTCTCTCTGATCAACAGCTCATTGTGGATGCTAGCCAATGCTGGTAGTGGGAGTTACAGGCCAGCACCAAGGAAAAGAAGGAAGAAAAATATAGATTATATAAAAGAGATAGAGAGAAGAGAGAGAAGAGGGAGAGAGAGAAAGAGAGGGAGAGAGAGAGAGAGAGGAGAGAGGCAAAGATTAAGGTTAGTCTTCATCATACCCTCTCCAGGGCCTTGTGATTCAGGTATTCCCTCTGATGACTTGATGAAATTTCAAACATTTAGTCTGTCTTTTAGGATGTAAAATCTTATGGTACCATTGCCATCTGGGTCCAGTTTAGTGTACCCCACCTCCACACTACCCTCCCCTCCCACCCCACCCTCCCATTTTCCGGTCATAAAATGCACCACATAAACAAGGTTAAACACAAAACCACATGATCATTTTTCTAGATGCAGAAAGGCCTTTGACAAAATACAACATGACTTCATGATCAAAACAATGGAGAGAATTATCATGATCGGTTCATATCTTAATATAATATAGGCTATATATGAAAGTTCCTACAGCAAAAAAAAAAATACTTTATGGAGAGAGATTTGATGAATTCCAATTGAGATCAGAAACAAGACAGGATTGTCCACTCTCACCTCTGCTCTTCAATATTTCTATATATAAGAGACCTGAGAAACTCCATCCCAAAATTCTTGAAGGTGATTAACTCCTTTAGCAAAGCAACATGATACAAAATCAATGGACAAAAATCAGTAGCCTTTCTATACATATAACAAAGATACAGAGAAAGAAATAAGGGACATTGTCCCATTTTCAAAAGCACAAAAAAAGAAATATATTGGAATAACATTAACTGAGGAAGTGAAAGATCTAAAATAAAATAAAATAAAAACAGCATGCTACTGACATAAAACAGGAGTATAGATAAATTGTAGAGAATTGAGGACAAGGTCTTTGGGTCAAGCAACTGCACCTAGATGATATTTGAAAAAGGCCATAAAAATGTAGGCTAGAGAAAAGACAGCATCTTCATCAAATGGTGCTGTACAAACTAGATAACAATATGCAGGAAATTAAAACTTGATCCACACATCTCTCCATGCACAACATTCAAGTCCAAATGGATCAAAGACCATAATATAAGACCAGAAATCAGCTACTCCTAGAAGAAAATATAAGAGGAAATTTCCATGATATATGAATGGAAAAAGACTTCCTCAACAAAACCACAGTAGCACAGGATGTTAAAGAATCACTCAGCCAGTGAGATCACATGAAGCTGAAGAGTTACTTCACAGAAAAATATACAATAAGCAAAGCCAAAATATTACCCTCAGAATGGAAGAAAATATTTACTAAATATCCAACTGAAGGAGGCCTAATCTCTAGAATCTACAAAGAACTCAAAAACTTAAGCAATAAAAAGTCAAACAACCCCCTGACCAAAAGGGACAAAGAACTGTTCAGGCAGTTAACAGAGGAAGAAATACAATTGTCAAACACTCACTTAAGAAAATCTTCATCATCCATAATCATGAGGGAAATGCAAATTAAAACAACTATGAACTTCCACCTTGCCCCAGTAAGGATAGTAAACATTAAAAAATCAAATTAAAATAAATGCTCACGAGGATGTGGTGAAATAGGAATGCTCATCCACTGTTGTTGGGAATGTAAGATGGTACAACCACTTTGGAAAGCAATATGGAGATTCCTATAAAAGCTGACTACATAGTTACCAACATAAACAGTTATTCACTTACTGAGTATATTACCATAAAACCTCCAAGCCTCAGTCCAGGGAAATTTGTTCAACCATGTTTATAGCTGCTCAATTCATAATAGCTAAAAGCTGGGATCAACCCAGATGTCCATCAATAGACAAATGGATAACTAAGATGTGGTATATCTCCACGATGGAATTCTATGCAGCAGTAAGGAAAAGTGACACAATGAAATTTGAAGAAAAATGGTCAAACCTGGAACAGATCATGCTCAGTGTACTCACCCAATCACAGAAAGGTAATTGCCACATAGTCTCACTCATCTACAGCACCTAACTTGAATCTACACAAGATGCCAACATACCTATCATGAATCTCAAGAACCAGACAATAGGGTAGGTGGGGAGGTAAGGGAAGGTAAGGGAGGGGGAACACAAATCTGGACCCAAATGGCAATGGTACCATAAAATTCTACATCCTAAAAGACAGACCAAATGGTTGAACTTTCACCAGGCCCGTAGAGGGAACACCTGAGTCACAAGGCCCTGGAGAGTGTATGATAAAGACTGACCTTAATCTTCTACTGCTTCTCTCTCTCTCTCTCTTTCTCTTTCTCTCTCTCTCTCTCTCTCTCTCTCTCTCTCTCTTTTCCTCTTCTCTCTAACTCTTTTATATTACTTATCATTTTCTTCCTTCTCTTCGTGGGCACTAACATGTAACTCCCAGTATCAACATGTGGATATCATCCACAATGACCTTTTGATCAGAGAGACCTACAAGGTTTCCTAAAAGAATGAAAGATTTCTGTCAGAGTACTTGATGACCCACCAAAGCTTAGTGGTAAGACCCTACTGCTGAAGACACCATATGCAGTTGACATGTAACATGGACTGACATGGATGGAAGCTGGAAGAGAGTCAGTAACCAGATAGTTACTGTGTCCAGCTCTAGAAGGTATGGGTGACTGGGGAAAATGACCAATATCTGCCCAACCAACTCATAGTCTAACCTACATAGCAGCAATTAACCTGTTATGAATCTCACACAAGTGCAATAGTGGCACACAGCCATGGTGTGTAATCAGCTGCTCTTGATTTGGCTAACTGATCAGCTCAGTGACAGAACCCATAGCTGGAGCTTGGAAACAAGTCAGAACCACATCCAAAAATGAGCCCGTTCTCCAATATAAAGCTACTACCAATCATGGGGTACTAGAGGGCCTACACCTATTAAATTCCCTCTAAAAAATAATGATTATCCCTTTTATCTTCTGCTAACTTTGCTTTCCATCAGAGAATCTGGTTTCTTTTTTCAGATAGATGGAGGTACTAGAGAGAAAACCACCCCATCATACCTCAAAAGGGTTCCAGCTGAAACTAGGAATAATTGGCAACACAAGCAAGTGTATTGTTTTCTTGATGAACCTGGCACAACCAAAAGCGTGAAGGAGATTGACACAGAGCACAATCAACTCCTACCAAAACAGATATTCATAGATACAAAGGCTCCCAAGACTTTGTGCATGAACAATGAACCTAAGATGTCTCAGGGAAATTTGTGGAAGAGGGGACAGGAAGAATTTCAGAGCCACACATTGGGTGATGATATACAAAGACATTTCCTCCTACCCATAACTGATGGCTAACCCCACAGTGCATGACCCATATACCCCAACAAAGAGGGGCCAGGTAGAGGGGGGAAGACAGGAGGTGATTAACAATGGTTCCAACTTAACTGTATTCACTGAGTACAATAGAGATAAAAAAAATCAAAAATAAAGTATCCTTTCATTTGAAATGTTGCAGCACCTCAATGTACTCAAATGTAGGAACTTATATATCCATTCCTTCAAGGAAGATTCAACATAGTCCTCATTGCCATGGTTTTACACTGACTTAGACTCTGGGATCAATACTACATTAGGAAGTTGCTATGGGAATTGTGCTATACTTCACTGACACCATTTTCTCTACCAAAGATTCAGACATAGCCTTTCCACCACTGTAGATTCACACCAAATAAATACTCAACATAACACCTTCATTGTGTCAGAAAGAAGTCACTACAGGAAGTAAACCTTCCCCCCACCATGGACTAGATACTCAGAAAATACAATCTGAACCCATTTTCGGGTCACAAGACCCTCATTCCAACTAAGAAAAGGAAGAAACAACAGGCACAGGTGAAACCAAAGAGAGGAACTTGCAAGAGGAGTGAGAGAGCTGCTTCCACAGTGGGCCTGACAACCTGCACCAGGGTGATGGAGACAGGCACTGAGGAGACTCACAACCCACCAAAGCAGAAATCCAGAACCTATTGAGAGTTCCACACTAGACTTAAAGAACACCCACCATGGCATTTACTTGTCATCCCAGGGCTGGGAAGGCGGAGGCAGGAGCATCGCTGAAATGTACTGGCCAGGTGGTCTAGCTGAACTGGGTAGCTCAAGGCTCAGTGAAACCGTGTCTCACAACATAAAATGTAGAACATTAAAAAAAATATATATATATATATATATATATATATATATATATATATATATATATATATAACAGCAGATCTTACCTCAAAAAACAAACAAACACCAAAAACAGAGAACAATTGAGGGAACTAAAATCAAAATCATGATATCCCGATATGAAAATGCCAAAACACAAATAAAATACTTATCTTCAAAAGCTGGCCAGATGTGGTGGTGCACACCTTTTTTCCCAGCACTGGGGAGACAGAGGTATGAGGATGGCCATGAGTTTGGGGTTAGCAAGCAACTACATAGGAATGAATACCAGGTCAGTCTGGGCTAGAGTGAGATCCTATGTCAAAAAAATAAAACAAAAAAATAAAGAAATTAATTAAACTTTGCTGACACATGTATGAAGAGGAAAAAGTGCACTTCGTTTAAGGACATGGTATTAGCTTCAATTTTAGTTATCTGTTTCTAATGTTTTCCATTGAACATTTTTGTATCATTATATGTACATATATGTGTGTGTTTATATATATACATACAGAGAGACAGAGAGAGTCTTATAGCCTTAGTAGCCAAAAATACTGGGACATGTTTCAAGTTTACAAATAGGGTAAGACCCTGAGCATTGCAGTTTGGAACCCCCAGAACCCACATAACACTGGATGGCATAAGGCCTGCATCTGTCATCCAAAAGTACCTACACCATTGGGTGACAGAGTTAGGGGAAACCCAAAGCATGCATGGGTGGTTAGATGGTCGGTACCACAGAAGTCATGTCTCTTGCTCTCTCTCTCTCTCTCTCTCTCTCTCAAACCTGGTGAATGATGAGGCCTAACATCCCAAGACATGTGCATTCCCCCAACACCACATAGACACACACGAACAAACACAAATGTCGTACTCTTCAACTTATTTTTTACTTTTTCTTGTTAGGCAGTCTCCCTCTAGTCCAGGCTGAGACTACTTATTGGTTAAGGCACTTGCCTGCAAAGTCTAAGGATCCAAGTTCAATTCCCCAGTACCCACATGTAGTCAGATGCACACAATGGCTCATGTGCCTGGAGTTCATTTGCAGTGGCTGTAGGCCATGGCATGCCCAATGTCTCTCTCTGTGTGTCTCTCTCATTATGTAAATAAACTAATTAATTACAAAGGACGTCAATGACAAAAAGGTCAGTAAAC
This sequence comes from Jaculus jaculus, assembly GCF_020740685.1. NCBI lineage: Eukaryota > Metazoa > Chordata > Mammalia > Rodentia > Dipodidae > Jaculus > Jaculus jaculus. The sequence continues at coordinate 521,115 of NW_025423516.1, read as the reverse complement.
TGAATAGCAGAGCAAAAGTGGCAGAACCTTAGGAAGCAAGACTCCCATGGAGGGAGTGTCAAGGTGAAATTTCAGTCCCCTTTTCCTCCTTAGTATATTTTCTTCATCTGAAATGTGTGTTAGGGTTGGGGGGATGACTCAGTGGTCAAGAAACTTGCTTGCAAAGCCCAAAGACCCGAATTCAATTCCCCATTATCCAAGCAAAGCCCGATGCACAAGGTGGTGCTTTCATCTGGAGTTCATTTGCAGTGGCTAGAGGCCCTGGTGTGCCCACATTCTCTCTCTCTCTCTCTCTAATAAATAAAATTTTAAAAAGAATTGAATGTTGAGAAAATCAGACATTCATTTGCCCAAGTTCTCAGCCACTATGAACTTTGAGATTAATTTAAAAGAGTTCAGGATGGGTTCTGGGATTGTATGTGCTCACACATCTTAATGGTGTGCAGTGTGTGTGTGTGTGTGTGTGTGTTTGTACTTGTGCATGCATGTGCAGGTGTGTGGACACATACATGTGTCATACACCTGCTCATCTCTTCATATATCAGGGACCAGATGTCAAGGTGAGGTCTTTGCCTCAAGGCCTGTTTGACCTACTCTTTGAAACAATGTCTTTCAATGAACATGGAGGTCATTAATTAAGCTAGATGATCTGGCCAGTGAGCACCAGGGATCCTCCTGTCTTCACCTCCCCAGCTCTGGGATGGCGAGGGGGCACCACAGCACCTGGCTATTTACATGTTTACTGAGGCTTTGAACTCACATTCTCATGCTTGCACAGCAAGTGCTTTCCCCATTGAACCATGTCTCCAGCTACAATGTCAGTCACTTTTTTGTGTGTGTTTTGAAGTAGTGTCTCATTGTATCCCAGGCTGATCTAAAATTCACTCTGTAGTCTCAGGCTGACCTCGAGCTCACAGCCATGATCCTCTTACTTCTGCCTCTCCAATGCTGGGATTCAAGGCATGAGCAACACCACATTCCACTGGCCAGTGACTTTTAATTCTATGTCGTGTACAAGACTTTGACTCATCCATAGCCTGACTTCCACTTGGGGTCCTTTTTTCTTGGACAAGCTTCCCAGGTTAGAGAGATCTTTCCAGGTACCTCTCCCAGTGACCTGGGGTGCAGAAAGAGATTATCACAGCAGTACACGCAACTACTATTGGGAATACCGGGTGTCCTGGCATTTAGACATCACCTCCAAGACTGTGAAGCCTACAGGTGCCACAAGGATCCCTGCAAGTATATTTGATTTCTCTTAGAAATTCAGATTCAGGTGAGCAGACTTGACACCCCTCAGGAAATATTTCAGATCCAGAGACATCTGAGTACGTGTTCCCATAAAATAAACCCTGACATATAAGGAAAAAGAACAGGGGGTATAGAGATGGCTCAGAAGTTAAGGTGCTTGTCTGTAAAGCTAAAGGATCCAGGTTCAAGTCTCCAAAACGCACAGAAAGCCAAGTACACAAGGTAGCACATGCTTCTGGAGTTGTTTTCAGCAGTAAGAGGCCCTAGCATGCTCATACTCTCTCTGTGTCTGTGTCTGCCTTCTCTCTGTCTCTCTGTCTCTCTCAACTAAGTTAAAAATAAAAAGAAACAAAGCCATTGACTCTTAAGAACTTAGATGTGTGACCTCATCTAATCTAGATAGTTGAACTCTTAGGACTTTTTTGTTCTTTTTCTTTTTTTTATTAATTAGTTTTGTCTTCAGCAAATAGTCAGTTTGGTACCATTATTAGGCTCATCCTCCCCTCCCCTTGGCTTCTCCTTTTTGAGGTATATGGGTCATGCATTGTGGAATTTGCCTTCAGTTATGGGTAGGATAAATGTCTCTGCATACCATGACTCAACATGCGGATCTGACATTCTTTCCATCCCGTTTTTCATAAATTTCCCTGAGCCATGTTGGGTTCATTTTTGGTCTACTTCAGTGATGAGGTGTTGGGGTCTTCTGGGTCTCTGGCTCTCTGATTTTGTACGAGTTGATTTTTCTCTGTGCTAATCTCCTTCACCCTTGTGCTGGTATCAGGTTCACCATGAAAACAACACCCTTGCTTGTTCACCAGTTTGTTTGTTTTTTTTTTGTTTGTTTGTTTGTTTCAGCTGGGGCCCTTTTGAGGTATGATGGGGAGGATCTCTCCTTAGGATCTACATATATCTGAAAAAGAGAAGCAGATTCTCCAACAGAGAGTCAGTTAGAACCAGGATAAAGGAGAAAACCCTTACTTTTAAATTTTTTTTAATTTTATTTATTTATTTATTTATTTGAGAGAGACAGACACAGAGAGAAAGACAGATAGAGGGAGAGAGAGAGAGAACGGGCGCGCCAGGGCTTCCAGCCTCTGCAAACAAACTCCAGACGCGTGCGTCCCCTTGTGCATCTGGCTAACGTGGGACCTGGGGAACCGAGCCTCGAACCGGGGTCCTTAGGCTTCACAGGCAAGCGCTTAACCGCTAAGCCATCTCTCCAGCCCAACCCTTACTTTCTTAAACAGATAATTTAATAGGTGTATGCCCTTTTGTAGCCCACGATTGATAGTAGCTTGATAATGGAGAGTGGGCTTATGTTTGGATATAGTTCTGACTTGTTTCCCTGCTCCAGCTATGGGTCTCATACCACTGAGGGGATCAGTTAGCCAAATCAAGAGCAGTTGGTTCCCCACCATAGCTGGATGCCACTATTGCACTTGTGTGGGCATCACAACAGGCTATTTGCTGCTAAGTAGGTTAGATGCTTGAACAGATATTGGTCAGTTTCCCCCAGTCACCCATCTAGCACCTTCTGGCACTAGACCCACTGACTGTCTGGGGACTGACTCTCTTCCAGCTTCCAGGCATACCATTGCATTTTACATGTTGACTACATAAAGTGTCTTCAGCAGTAGGGCCTTACCACTAACCTATGGTGGGTCATCAAATAGTCAGACAGAATTCTGTCTTTCTTTTAGGAAATAATGTAGGTCTGTCTGATCAAAAGCTCATTGTGGATGATAGCCACATGCTGGTACTGTGAGTTACAGGTCAGTGCCCACTAAGAAAAGGAAGAAAAAGATAACTAATTTGCAAGAATTAGAGAGAAGAGAGAGAGAAAGAACGAGGTAGAGAGGGGAGAGAAGGAGGGAGGGAAACTGTAGAAGATGTAGGTTGATCTTCATCATACACTCTCCAGTGTCTTGTGGCTCAGGTGTTCCCTCTAAGGGCCTGGTGAAGTTTCAGCCATTTGGTCTGCCTTTTAGGGAGCAGAATTTTATGGTACCATTGTCATTTGTGTCTAGATTTGAGTTTCCCACCCCTCTATTGCCCTCCCCTCCATCCCTACCCATCCTATTTCCTAGTCCACACGATGCTTGCTGGGTATGTAAGGCATCTTGGGTAGATTAAGTTTAGGTGCTGTAGATGAGTGAGATCATGTGGCGATTTTTTTTCCGTGATTTGATAAGTTCACTGAGAATGATTTATTCTAGGTTCAACCATTTTTCCTCAAATTTCATTGTGTCATTTTTTTCTTACTGCTGTGTAGAATTCCATTGTGTAGATAGACCACACCTTAGTTATCCATTCTTATAGTGATGGACATCTGGGTTGATTCCAGCTCTTAGCTATTATGAAAAGAGCTGCAACAAATATGGTTAAGCAAATCTCTCTGGCCTGTGGTTTGAAGGTTTTAGGGTAGATGCCCAGTAAGGAAATAACTGGGTCTGTTGGTATCTCTATAGTCAGCTTTTTCGGAGTCTCCATATTGCTTTTCAAAGTGGTTGTACCCTCGTACATTCCCACCAACAGTGAATGAGTGTTCCTTCTTCTCCACATCCTTGCCAGCACTTATTTTCATTTGATTTTTTGATGTTTGCTATCTTTATTGGGGAAATGTGGAATCTCATAGTTGTTTTAATTTGCATTTCCCTGATGATTAGGGATGATGAACATTTTCTTAAATGTGTGTTTGTCATTTTTATTTCTTCCTCTGTGAACTGCTTGTTCAGCTCCTTGCCCCATTTTGTAAGTGGGGTGCTTTTGGCTTTTTACTCTTTAGATTTTTGAGTTCTATGTAGATTCTAGAGATTAGGCCTCTGTCACTTGGATAACCTGCAAATATTTTCTCCAATTCTGTGGGTAATCTATTGGCTTGGCTTATTATATGCTTGTCTGTATAGAAAGTCTTCAGCTTCATGAGATCCCATTGGTTGAGTCACTGTTTAAGATTGTGAGTTAATGGGGTTTTGTTCAGGAAGTCTTTCTCCATGCCTATATCATGGAAAGTACTTCTTACATTTTCTTCCAGTAGTAGTTGAGTTTCTGGCCTTGTATTGAGGTCTTTGATCCATTTGGACTTGAGTGTAGTACATGGCGAGATGTGTGGATCAAGTTTAGTTTCCTGCATATGGTTATCCAGTTTGTCCAGCACCATTTGTTGAAGATGCGGTCTTTTTTTTCAGCCTCTATTGTTCGGGCCTTTGTCGAATATCAAGTAGTTATAGTTGCTTGACCTAAAGTCTGGGTCCTGAAATCTATTCCATTGGTCTATAGTCCTGTTTTTGTGCCAGTACCATGCTGTTTTTTTTTTTCTCAATTTTTACTAACATTTTCCATGATTATAAAAAATATTAAGTGGTAACACCCTCCCTTCCCCCACTTTATCCTTTCAAATGCCATTCTCCATCATATCCCCTCCCCATCTCAATCATTCTACTTACATATATACAATACCAACCTATTAAGTGCCCTCCTCCCTTCCTTTCTCTTCCCTTTATATCTCCTTTTTAACTTACTGGCCTCTGCTACTGAGTTTTTTCCTTCTCACTCAGTATCCCAGTCAGGGAGAACATGTGGTGCTTGGCTTTCTGGGCCTGGGTTACCTCACTTGGTATAATACTTTCCAGATCCTACCATTTTTTTCTGGAAATTTCAGAACTTCATTTTTCTTTACTGCTGCATAGAACTCTAGTGTATGAATCTACCATATCTTCATTATCCACTCATCAGTTGAGGGACATCTAGGCTGGTTCCATTTCCCAGCCATTATAAATTCAGCAGCAATAAACATGGTTGAGCATGTACTTCTAAGGAAATGAGATGAGTCCTTAGGATATATGTCTAGGAGTGCCATGTCCCTTGTTTCTTTCTCTGTATCTTTGTCATTTGCATATAGAAAGGCTACTGATTTTGTGCATTTATTTTGTATCATGCTACTTTGCTATAGGTGTTAATCACCTTCAAGTGTTTTGGCATGGAGTCTCTCAGGTCTCTTACATATACAATAATGTCATCAACAAATAGAGCTAACTTAACTTCTTCCTGTCCAAATTGTATCCCTTTTATTTCTTTCTTATTGCTTGAGCTAGTACTATATTGTAAAACACAGGTGAGCATGGATAACCCTGTCTTGTTCCTGATGTCAATGGAAATTCCTTCAGTCTCACTCCATTAAGTATTCTTTGGGCCTTAGGTGATTTGTATATTGCCTTTATTATGTTGAGATGTGAACCAACCATGCCAGTTCTCTCCACTGTTTTGATCATGAAATGATGTTGTATTTTGTCAAAGGTCTTTTCTGCATTGAAAGGATCATGTTGTTTTTGTGTTTAACCTTGTTTATGTGGTGTATTACATTGATAGATATCTATATGTTGAACCTCCACTGTGTTCCTGGGATGAATCCCACTTGGTCAAGATGGATAATGCTTTTGATGTGTTGTTGGATTTGGTTTGTGAGGATTTTTTTCAGGATCTTGCTTTGGCTCTAACTTTCCAAAGCCACCTGAGCTCTTGCCTGGTAGTGGCCCCAAAGTTGCCTGAGCTCTCATGCTGTAATGCGCCAAAGCTGCCTGTGTTTGCACTAGGAGGGGCATTGAGGCACCAAGCACCGAGGCAGCCCACACTCTGGCTTGGCCTAACACCAGGACCCAGAAGTAGTCTAAGCTCCCCCGCCAACAGGACAATGGAGGTCAGCCACAACAGACAAAGATGGGCCTGCACCTGAGCTGATGCAAGTGACAGAGACAGCCTGAGCTCCCATGGGCAGTTGCAATGGGCCTGGGCTTGGGCATGAATGTGCAGTGGCCAGAGCAGTAAGTGAGCAAATGGGCCGAACATGCTAAGCTTGCACAAGCAGGGAGTGGTGTGGTGGCACACATTTGGCAGGCAAATTGATCAAAGGAGCCTGAGCTCTAATGGGCCCGTGGTTGTAGCCTGGCCAAGGTCACTCCTGGCCAGGGATAGCAGGGCGATCAACCCTGTGCAGTGAAGCAAGTTGGAACTATATTGGCCTGGACTCTTTTCCTGTAGTAAGTGTGGGAGGTTCCTGAGGCTGGGACTGTGGGTATAGTGGCTGCTTGAGGGGAGGGGTGGGCTACCTGCATGTGAGGAATCAGTGACTCCCTGTTTATTTCCTCTCTGTGCCTTCCAACTGGCAATCTACTGGAGGTTGCTCTCCCCTAAAAGAAACAGTGACCCCTTAATGTCTTGCCTTTATTCCCAGGGATGTGTGGTGCAGAGGTGGTCAAAATCTTGGCCAGAAATCTAATATTTTTGTTTATTTTTTTATTAATTTTATTTGCTTAAGAACGAGAGGAGGAAAAAGGCAGATAGAGAGTGAATGGGCACACAAGGGCCTTTCCTCTAGCCACTGCAAATGAACTCCAGATACATTTTTCAACTTGTCCATCCTGCTTACATTGGTCCTGGGGAATTGAACCTCAGTTTTTAGGCTTTAATCAGTATGTATCTCAAAAAATTTTGAATATATGCTCTTCACATAATATAAAAGTGCACGATTTTTCATAGTTAAAGATTGTATCAAGAGATGAAGAGATAGCTTAGCAGTTGAGATGCTAATATTTTATTTTTATTTATTTATCTGAGAGAGAGATAAAGTGTATTACCGGGCCTCTAGATGCTGCCAACATATTCCAGATGAGTGTACTACCTTCTGCATCTGGTTTATGTGCATTGTGAGGAATTGAACCTTGGTCATTTGGCTTGCACACAAGTGTCTTAACCACTAAGCCACCTCTCCAGCCCCATTTTTCAAATTCTTAAATTATTCCAGTGATACAATGTGAAAAGTGTAGACAAATAACAATACTCACAATGTACAGGATAACTTTTCAAATACACAGGACAAAACACAAATGGCAAATCTGCCAGTATCTCTGTATCTAGTTAAGCAGGACTTGGTAACAAGTAGTCAATGTGGGTAGCTTAAAGAACTGCCATTGCACTCTCGTGACTTTGGAGGTTGGAAATCCAGTATCATGGTGCTGATAGCACTGGGCCTCCTCATGCTTCCAGAAGGTCACCTTCTCCCTGGGTGTTTGCGTGACTTTCCCTCCATACTTCTCCATACACAAATCTTTACCAGATCCTCTAGTCATGGCACACTTTGAACTTATTTACCTGTGCATTAACTCCATATAAAAATAAAACCGCATTCTAAGGTATTGGAGGTGAGGACTTCAGCTTAGCACTTCAGTCTATAATAGTACATTAGTGTAAACTCCTCCAAGGAAGCAATTTAAGGGATCAATAAAAAATAAATTAAACATGTATTTTCACATCTTTTTGTAGTTATCACATTACAAACCAATAAAGGAAGGAAAACATGCATTCTTGACATTCAAGAGGCTATGGGAACTGACTCCCAGAACTATTAAAGGGAATTGAAAATGATGAAAAAATTCCTATGAAGAGCCACTCTGTGTCTTTACCTCTGGCCCAGGCATGGACTCTCCAAAGAGAGAAGTTGGACACGTGCTCTAATATGTGTGAAAAGATGGAAGCATCTTCAGCAGGCAGTGACTATTTGAAGTAATGAATGAGCCAGTCAGAGCATGTGCATATTTAGTGGCATAATTCTCTCTGGGCTCAACCCAGAGATCCCATAGCCCTGGAAACTTATTGTGTGAATTGTTGATATGGTGGGCCCCTGCCCACCAGAGACATTTGCACAAGTAAACCCTTAGTTGTGGGACAAGATCCAGGGTAGATGCAATAATCCAAAGAGGAAGAAATAGTTTTTCCTCCAGAACTCCTTAGAAGACAAGACATCACACTTGGACAAGTGAGAAAATAAAGATACAGTTCTCATTACATGAGTTTGTGGGCTGAAATCTTTGCCAGATCCTATAGGCTGGACATTTGTGTCTCCCCAAATGTATGTGTGGAAATCTAGTGCATGATTTTAGTCTTGGAGTTGATGGCCTCATGATGGGGTTCTTTGTCTTTACATGAAATGATTAGAAAGCATGAGCCTCAAAGTTCTGTCATGTGAGGCTAGAGACAAAAATAGCTATCCATGAGGAAGTACCCTCACTACAGTCCACATCTATTAGGGCCTTGATTTACTAGCGTCTGGAACAATTAGACATAAATGTTCATCACAAGCCATCCTTGCATGTATTCTGTTAAAGAACCTACAAGGTAGTAGGACAATAGGCCTCACGATTACCCAGGTGACATTTTTAAACTCAGGGGTAGATGACATTGGAATCATCAGAAAAGAATGCTGCCTCATGAATTAGATTCACAAATTGACAGCATCTCATTAGAAGGTCTGTAAGAAGAAACCAAGACATTCACACAATAATAATTAGATAATGTTTGGCTCATCGGATCTGGCTGCACTTTCTACAAATGCATATTTATTCAAAAATATGTAAGCGAGGTCTGGCAGGGATCATGAAGACAATAAGTAAGCCCAAATTCTGGCATCTTAAAAATATGCTTCCTGGACCATTATCACAGCATCTCCTGGGAGCTCGTTGGATGTGCTGAATTGTGGCAAGCTCCTCAAGAGTTTTGGACTCAGAATCTGCATTTTATGCAACTTCTAGGTGATGCCTAATGCCACATAGTGAGAGTAGCTTTTGTCTGGGCAATGCTTCCTAGCCAGGCGAGAGAGAGTAAGGGTAACAGAAGACTTTTGCTTGAGCCTTGGCATTATAACAGGCAGAAGACCAGGGAATGCAATCACTTCGTTTATAGGAATTGAACTGTACATGTTGAGTCTCAACATTCCCTATACTTTAAAGATACTGTAAGTTTCTATGGAAACATAATATTCAGGGATTTAGAAAAATCCAAATGATCCCATCCAGTAATCAGTCTAATTTGGTGGACTAAACTGTTTTTCTTTCTCCTGACCAACTCTTAAACACCCTCATTATAAAATTTCATCTTAAAGGTAAGAAGAATGTAGAGTAGATAAAGGAGTTCATTGGCTCATGATGAAGATGTAATCATTGCTCTACGATGGCCTGTTCAAGGAGACTGTATTAAATAAATGCATCACCACACACCATTGCCCCAGAGGAGATGGTCTAGTTGGCTCCAAGCTCACCTCCAAAGCCTGTGCTCAATTCATTCTATGCTTTCATTAGACCTCTGTACCAGATTCGGATGTGCTAATATTTGTCTGGATTATTCTTCACTGCAAAACACACAGAATATGCACATACTACCTGAAATACCATAAAAGAAGCTTTCATGGTGGGCATGTATTATAATTTGATTCCAAATATGTAAGCAGCAACACAGTTAACAAAGAATTAGAAGTTTTCAGCCATCAAAATATAGGAGAGAGCTATAGAGATGGCTCAGTGGATGAAGAACTTGCCACACAAATGCATCCTAGTTGAAATCTTCAGAAGCCACATAAAATCCAGATGTGCAGCATAAAATATGTAATCTGAGATTGCTTTTGGTCAAATATGGGAGAGACAGGAGAATTACCTAGAAACTTGCTGAGCCATCCTGGGGAATGCTTTGTTGACTGAGAGACACAGCTTCAAATACGGTGCAAGGTGAGATCTGAAACCTGAACTTGTCCTCAGATCTCCCCATGTATGCTGTGGCTCACAGATCCACATGAATGCACAATACCATGCACACACACACACACACACACACACACACACACACACACACACACCATGCACAGAGACACACATGAAAAGGATAGAGTAAATTATGTGAACAAGAGGGAACATGGTTCTGAACTAAGCTTTCAATCATCGATCAGTGATCTGAATTTATGACATTATCTTTGACACTGGAGTTATCCTCAGAACAGATAGAAAAGAGAATCTTTAATGTCTATTTTTTTTTCAGCTCACTGTTTACTTTGGGCTATTTTTTTTTTTTTTAGTATGAGATTCCAGAAGTTTATCATTTTTTTGCATGTGAAAGATTTTTAGATATGAACATAATTAGTATATAAACAACACATGTTGGTATCATCCTTTCCCTCCTCTCTGCCCCTTTTCTGAAAAGGACTTTCTTATTTGGGATGCATGTCCACCCCATGGGGAATGTACGCCATGTGTTGGGGGGGGGGAGAGGCAATGTCTCTATGCAAAATGTCCCAACTTGTGGCTCCAACAATCTTGGCACACCTCTTCTGCAAAATTCCCCTAGCGATGCTCAGAGCATTTTAAGTCTCCTTCAGTGATGAACACATAGGAGCCTCTGGATCTCTGGTTTGGTAGAAGTTTAGTGTCCTCAGTATATTTCTCCATCATCCATGAGCTGATATCAGATTTGCTAAGAAAGGAGCACTCTTTCTCTTTTCCCCAATTCCTCTGTGGGTTCAGCTGTGGTCAGAGAGGCATGCACTTGGTCGTTTATCTCCTCAGGTCTAGCTCCCATCTGAAAAAGAAAAGGAAGTTCTCCAATGGAGAATGAAGTCATTGCTGGATAAATGGGATAACCATTATTAATTTAGAAAGAATTAAAAGGATGTAGACCCTCTTATAGTCTATGGTTAGGGGGAGCTTTATGGTGGAAAAGAGAATTATCATCTGGATATGGTTCAGACTTGTTTCCCTGTTCCAGATATGGTTTCCTTTCCACTGAATGGGTCTGTTAGCCAATCCAAGAGCATGTGGTTATCCATCATGGCTGTGTGCCACTATTGCATTTGTGTGAGCATCATGTCAGGTTGTTTGCTTCTGAGTTACTTAGACTTTGACTTGCTTGGACAGATTTTGTCCACTTTCCCCCTGGAAGCTCATGTAGCACCTTCCAGCACTAGATGGGTTAATTGTCTGGGGACTAGCTCTCCTCCGGATTCCATCCAGGTTTCTACATGGTCTGTGCTTACAACTGTGGACTTTTATTTAATGTTACAAGAAATCATACAAAAACTAGTGATGATCAATCCTTTCAATTCTAAAGACCATCATCAGCAGACAGAGAGATTCCACCATCACACCATAAAGGTGATCAAGCATGTGTACAAGGTGAGCCAAAACACAGGTTTTGCTCCACATCTTAAAGATGCCATTCAATTCAAAGATCTCCATCAAAACCCTAATAATTTGGTTTATTTGATTTTCTTTGAAGATTTAAAAATTTCATTTATTTGTTTACTTAAGAGAAGAAAAAGGGAGGGAAGGAGAGAAGGCGAGAGAGAGAAAGAGAGAGAGAGAGAGAGAGAGAGAGAGAGAGAGAGAGAGAGAGAGAGAATATAGGCTCACCAGGGACTCTATCTACTGAAAATGAACTCCAGGCATATGTGCTACCTTGTGCATCTGATATACATGGGTCCTGGGGAAGTGAACCATTGTCCTTTGCTTTCCAGGCAAGCATATTACCTGCTAAGCTGTCTCTCCAGCCCTGAAGATTTTAGTATATGAATCTACTGTAATTTTATTATTATATTTTTCCATGTTGCTCTCCTTTGTCCCCTCTGCATTCCTATTCCACTTTCCCTCTTCTTTTCAAGTTGTCCTTCCTCTGTTCTGATGTCTCGCATTTTTGTCTTTCTCTGTCCTCTGTCACATTGTTGATGGCCTCAGCCTTGCTCAGGTCTTGTGGGAGTGACAATCTCTTCTGTGAGATCATAAATGCACTGGTCATATTTCATTGTGACCTGTGCTTAAGAATGCAGGGGCTGAGGTAAGGTGGGGCTGAGGTAGGGACCAAGACAATAGGAACTATTCAAATTGCTGTCCGTTCACCATAGGACAGATTTTGATCTCTAGTTCTTTAACCTATATTTCTGAAATGCGAGGCTTCTTGAAAATTTAGTGCTTTTCCTGCTTAGCTCTGCATTTGTCTTAACTCAGTCATATCCATTGTCACCTCCTGGGTCACCAGAGTCCTCATAATGGCACTATCACTTTTCATACTTTCACTCCCATCTAGAAAGGAGCCAAGAAACATTTATACTGACCTGTAATTGACTGATGACTATTTCAAGCTTTGACAATAAAAGTATATTTCCAAGTTTGAGAGGCCAAGGGCTTAATTTTCATGATGGCACATGCAAGGTAGAAAGCCTCAGGAAATGGTGACATTTCAGGAAGAGTTGATTTACTTGAAGATATGCATGTATTACTTTTCTTAAGAATGAATGTACAGGAGTGGAGAAATTGCTTAGCAGTTACAGCACTTCCCTGCCAAGCCTAAGGACTCATGTTTGACTCTTCAGGTCCCATATAAGCCAGACTCACAAGGTGATGCAAGCACACAAGGTCACACATGATCACTAGGTGGCACATGCATTTAGAGTTTGATTACAGTGGCTGAAGTCCCTGGTGCATCAATTTTCTGTCTCTCAAAACAATGGGAGGCCAGTCTGTTGGACTTCTTAAAAAAATTGTTGTAAAGCAGTACATCATATAAAAACCACATAACATGTACCATTGAGACATGAGAGTTCACATGTGAATTTTACCTTTGAGTGATCCTGAAGTCTCCTTGTGTTTATTACAGGCCAATGCTCTATACATAAACAGATGATTAATAACTTTTTAAGCTTAAAATCAGCTTATGGTATATAGATGAATAATTTGCAACATGCTCATATGTACAACTGTTTGTGTATTGGTATAAGTAAAACAAAAAGCTGCACTACAATTATACTATAAAACGTGGTGCTGCAACAAATGTTTAAAATGAATAACACCTTATTTTTCTCAGGAAAAGGAAGAAAAGGATGTGGAAGAAGTACAAGAATTGCTTACTTCTTTAAAATATACTTCAATATGTCCAACCTTAAAAGTGACTGACAAGGACTATAGAGATGGCTTAGCAGTTAAGGCACTTGCCTGTGAAGCCTAAGGACCGAGATTCAGTTTTTCAGGTCCCATGTAAGCCAGATGCACAGGGTGTTGCATGGATCTGGAGTTCGTTTGCAGTGGCTAGAGGTCCAGGTGTGCTCATCCTCTCTCTCATAGACAAATAAAAATACATCTTTTTAAAAAGTGACTGACAAGCTAGCACTGCAGGAGAGTCTCCTCAGGCAATCTAGGGGTATATACCAGCATTCCACCACTGTGTCCTGGATTTCAGTGACATCAAGGAAATAGATAATGGGGAGTTTGAAGAGCAGAGCAATTAACTGTTCATTGTACAAATTATCTGTATTAATTGTGGTAAATTTTGCATATCAGATACCACTGATTCCTAAAGTCATTCCAACTCCCTTAAAGATCAGCAACCAGAAAATATGAGCACATAAACATGTGTGTGGGGGGGGAGGTGTGGGTGTGTGTAAGCTTATGTTTCTGGATTGATTATGCAGGTTAAAATATATGGTTACATTTTATAAATTCTGTTATTTGGAGGAGAGTGTCTTTGCCTAAACATCTGTACTTGTCCTCTCTCTCTCTCTCCTTGAAGTCTTTGCACAAAATTAATCTCGTAATAATAAGATTGTATTAAAACACCATTACATATAAATGTGATATATATGTATATATATATATATGCATATATATGTTATATATATGTACCTAATGCTGCTAATTGGAGAGTTACCCAATATAATCGTTCTAAAATATTGTTAGCTGATGATAGAGGTTCAAGATCATGACTGATGTTAGCTTATTAGTCCTGTTCCATACATTTATGATCAAGAATAATTGGAAATCATGTCAAATATTTATTTAAAATATTTTCATTACACCGCTATTCATAGATTATAGCTAGGAGTAATCTCAGACTGCTCCTTAACAAAGGTGAAAGTAAAGTATATTGTAACAGAAGTGAAAATCCCCCTCAATACCGTATAGAAGATTTGCATAAATCGAAAGACAACTTGAGCTTGAGAAGAAGGTTTATCCACATCAATGTATCTGTTATTTTAAATTATTCTTTGTGACTAACAAACTCCCCCTCTGCTTCTAACGCAATTTCTTGAACCTTGATGAGGTACTCTGAAGCTTTAATGAATAAATACTTCTTGAAGTTTGATAATCTGCAAGACAACCTGCATACACACAAAGTCCCTGTAGTAGCAAGTGACATATCCTATTAGTTAAGATAACACGTATCGGGCTGGAGAGATGGCTTAGCAGTTAAGCGCTTGCCTGTGAAGCCTAAGGACGCCGGTTTGAGGCTCGGTTCCCCAGGTCCCACGTTAGCCAGATGCACAAGGGGGTGCACACATCTGGAGTTCGTTTGCAGTGGCTGGAAGCCCTGGCGCGCCCATTCTCTCTCTCTCTCTCTCTGCCTCTTTCACTCTCAATCTCTCTAATATAAATAAATAAATTAATTAAAAAAATAACACGTATCACTCACTTATGCCTTCATGTACTTTGCATTTTATCATTTTATGACACCCCCCCCACCTTGAATGAACATCTTGTGTCTAGAATGGTGACAGTTACAGTGAAAATAGAATGTGGGGAAGACTCTAGTCGCTTAATCAGCAAAACCCAGGAGCACCAGGACTTCCACCCCACGTGCCTGACAAAGAAGTTACACTGTTCCATACACTGTGGTAGGTAGCCTACTTGCATTCTAACTAAAGAGCACAGAGGTAACTGGTATCGAAAATTATCTTTAAGAAGAGAAACAGAGGCCCTCATCACCTAGATACTAAGAATATAAGAATTTATACTATTTAGAAAATAAACAGGATTTCATAAACATGTGCATTCATGTTGTTCCCAAGATATTAACTTCAGTAGGTATTTTACAATAATCCATTTAAATCAAATATATACATGGAATTTCAAATGAACACTGAGGACAGAAATGACCACCTATTCTAAGAATTATGTCACTGGATAAATATTTCAGATATTTTCAAAATTTTAACACAAAGCAATGAATAAATGTGCCAAGAAAGCATACATATATTTTTTGTAAGTATGCATTAGTTTATCAGCAGGACAGTGAAGATCCACAGCTACTCAGTACACCTTTCCTCTCTGTAGGCACATTGTTGCACATTAGATTTCCCAAAATTATTGCCCTTTTAAAACTGAAAATTTGTACCCTTGATTAACATTTTTTCAGATGGCAGTCACCTTGGGACAACACAGAAGGTATCATGTGCTGGAAAGAAGTGACTGGAGTACTGAGGAATATCTCGATCACACCTTCCAAGGCTCAGGGTATAATGCAGAAGAGGTGGCAGAAAGAATGTAAGAGCCAAAGGAAGGGTAGGACTCCTTACAACATGCTCCCCCCAGACACAAAATGGCCTGGATATCCATGACCTCATAGTGCCTGACACTACCTACAAAAGGCCATCACAAGAGGAGGAAAAGATGATGACATCAAAATAAAAGAGAGACTGATTGAAATGGGGAGGGCATATGATGGAGAATGGAGCTTCAAAGGGGAAAATGGAGGTAGTGAGGGTATTACCATGGGATAGTTTTATAATCATCGAAGTTGTTAATAGACATTTGACAATGATATAGATTGGAATTTTGTATATTTGATACCATATTAATATTGAATAGATTTTACTTGAATAATCCTACTGGAAGTAAAATTGAAATTTAGGAACAATCACTTCATTTCTAAGGAGATCCAAGTGTTATCAATAGTTAATTTTAATAGTTTTAAGTTTATAGGAATGTTGCAAAATAGAATCCTCAGGTAATTCACATTCTGTTGGTATAGTCAACATCCAAATGCCCATACTGTTCTTGTCACACTTAATGAACCAGTGCTCATGTGTTCTTGTTTACTTGGCTGCTCGATGTATTGGAGAATTTCTCTGCTAGCTGCTTCTTGTGTTTAAGTATCTCTCATTTGAAACAAAACATTAGATTTATGTAATGTGTGCATAACAAAATTTTACTTTTTAAAGATGTTTTGAATTTTATGTTGTGTAGTGTGTGTGTGTGTGTGTGTGTGTGTGTGTGTGTGTGTGTGTAAATAAGCACACCCCATGTGTACAGAAGCAAGCAGAGGACATTGGAGGGTCTTCCTTTATTGCTCATCTAGCTTACTTCCTTGAGACAGGGTCTCTGGCTGAACTTGGAGCTCATCATTTTGGGCTACATTGGCTTGCTGTTCAGTTAGCTCAGAGATCATTCTGTCTCTGCTCCCTCAGTGCTGGTATTATAGACATGAATGGCCACACATTTGTTGTAGATAGAGCTCTGGTCTCCATGCTTATCCAGCAAGTGCTCTTATACTGAACAGTCTCTCCAGCCCAATGCTCTGAGTTTTGACATATAATTTTCCCACCAAATTGCAAACATTTCGTGACTTTTCTCAATGGAATTACACAGTGGACGTACAGAGATCTGAAGTTCAATTGATAAGTTTTCCAAAGTGGAATTTAGCTGACTGACCTTCTCTTATCTGGTCTGAATGCATACAAGGCAGGCCAACTTCCTTCAATATTCCATCTCCTTTCAAACTCACATGGGAATGCTGTCTACAGATGGTCTGCTGCAACTACTTCTTACCAAGGTCTTAAGGTTCTGATTATGGTCTTGTGTGTCACTGAGCTGGCTGAGTGAGGAGGTTGCCAGCAATGTGTTATGGGCCACGAGTTACCACTGAGCCCATGTTCCCACTAGGGACTTGTCAGAGTGGTCCCAGGGAGCCTCAGGATTTGAATTCTACTAACACTCTGGTTCCATTTTGTACTTCCCTTTGCAAACATTCCATTGATATTTTGCCTATAAGGTTGGGCTATTTGATTATCTCAGCATAAAAATTGTAGCCAAGTGCCATCATCAGACATTCAGCTTAACTAATACCTAAAAAAAAAAAAAACAAAAAAAGTGTCCTGTAGAGGGAGAGAGAATTGGCATCGCAGAGCCTTAGCCACTGCAATCAAACTGCATATACGTGCACCACATTGTGTGCATGTGTGACCTAGTATGCTTGTATACAACTGGCTTACTTGGGATCTGGAGAGGCATACATGGTTCCTTCAGCTTCACAGGCAAGAACCTTAACCACTAAGCAATCTCTACAGCCCCCAAAATTTAATATTAATTGATTAAGAGATAAAGGTTTCTGTATTCAACCTTGATCAGATCCCTATTCTCTAAACGAGGGTATCTCCCAGCAGATAACCAGCTTCCTACCACAGATAAACAAATCTGTGATTCTCCTGTTATCTTTACCATGGATAATAGAACCTTGTCATAACTATTCGTAGAACTGAAGTATCTAGCCCTCTCTGTTAATGGTGTTATGTTTGTCAGTACATGCCTCACGTGGCAGTTTTGCATTTTGAAAATATCTTCAATTCATCCCTTTGTCATCCATCTTCACTACACTACTTCTTCACACAGATGTTACAGAGCTGGTAGGAACTCTGTTGGTTCTTATTGTTGGGATGATTAGATGTATTCAGCTAAGACCACCTGTAGGACTTCACAACATCTATCTGAAGTAGATGAATGAAATGCTAATAATCTGTGCTGAAAGCCCTGAGTGCCTCCTCCACAACACTGAGAGGCAGATCTCACAATCTGAATGCATGTGGGAAGAGAAAGCAGATGACTCATCAAGAAAATAATGAAGGACAACCAAATGAAAAGAGCAAAAACTATCTGTTCTGTTTCAACAGATAGAGCATTCAATGTTGCGCTCAGGTAGGATTCCTTGGGAGTCAGAGGAGAAAGAAAGGTTCATGGTGGGATAAAGGGATAGCTCTACCAGGCCTGACAGGAGACTGCAGGTGGACTAGCTAGACCAAGGCATTATATGGATTGATGAGAGACATACCTCTGGCTCTCTCATTTATCCTAATTGCACAAAAGAGCAAAATTTAGGGGGACTTTCAATTATTTGTGAAGTCATCTTGATTTATGACCTACTGTTTTATAAGTTATTGTCGGACATCTTGAGTTTTCTGAATACAGTCGTCTGACCTTCCAAGAGCAGAGGATAACCTCCTAGGCCACTCACTGTGGACACTGTGTTGGTTTCTTGCACTGGCTGTTCCAGATTGAGGGTCAGGTGTCTGGGATCTGATCATTATCCTCTCATACAGTTTATGTCTCATGTAACTAAAAATGTCATTGTGCCTTCGGCCCTTCAATTACATCAGAGCTACAGATCATGGGGATGTCTCCAGTGTTGCAGTGTCCTCCACATGCTGAGTTGACTCACAAGCATCATCAACAGTCTGTAATTCTTTACATTTTGCTTCGGGTTTCAGGAAAGATGTGGGCTTTAGCTTAGAGAGTAGTTAATTTCAAATTAAATGAGATACTGTTTGGTGTCACACAGATAAGTCTGTGAAATGTCAAACTTCAACATATTTCTGCTTTGCAAAATATTCAGTTAATTGGAGCAAAACTATATGAGTAAGTAAATAAAAAAATACATTTTGCAATGTGGAATCTCTAATATTTTACAGAGTACATATTTATCTCCACATGATAATTGAAAGTAACAGAAAATCCTAAATTCTGGCCCCCCAGAAGCTGTGGGGGTTGGCAGGATGGACATTAGCAAGCAGATCAGTCCTTTAGAAGATATGGAATGCTTGTAGCCATGCAAGACATACAGGAGAGAAAACATTTCATTATTACATTTCCATGTCTCTGTTGAGAAATGACTCATGGGGTCCTTCCTGCTTCAGGTGGCATTAATAAATACATGCAGTGCAGACCATGGTGAAAAGATGGTGATCATAGAAATCCTTTGTTGTCTTCTGCAATTGGATCTAAAGTCTTCATAGGCAGAAACAAGCCATGCTGTTTGTTCACTATCAGACATCCCTGTGAACAAATCTTTAGTTTTTCCCTCAGAAGGGGAAAAATGAATCATTTCTCATTCATGGATGATCTTCTTAAGTGCTTGTTAGATGCAAGTGTGTATATCGCAAGTTCTAATATTAAAATTGACAACTTGCCTGAATATCAACAGCGTACACTGCCAGGTATTGACTGAAGACAGTCTATCGTCCTTGCTAGATTTCCATTCGGGCAAGTACAGGTGGAAGTTGTGCAGGGGCAGTCTGGTGGGAAGTATACACAGCAGATGTTTATGTGTAATATCCACCAGTTAGACGTGGTTGACTTCATATGCAATTGCTCCTGAAGGACAATTCTTGTACTAACTTCCACTGGCTAAGTATCTGCTATGCATTCTACTTAACTTCCCTATTTAATTGTGCTCCCAATTTAAGTATGAGATAACAGGACCTAAAGAAATTAAGATACTTGATCTTTAAGTGGATATAAGTCTTGCATCTGGTGTCAAGGTAAGTCTCACACTAAAGGCCGTATGTGAGTGGGAATCTACTCTGTTTCTTTGTTTTTGGAGGCAAGTGTCATCAGCATGAGTTCTGGTTTCTGTCCACCCTGGCCTTATGTAGGTCTCTGTGATAATCCAGGAGAAATGAGTTGGAAACACTCATTACTTCCCCAGGATATCTTCCAACTAGAGTACTATATCCTTGCTGGTCCCATCCATGGCCTGTGCAGAAGGAAGGGGAGGCATTGGGTCTCTAGTTTACTAAAGCATCATTTTATTTCATATAAAATGTGTCTTCCATGCAGTCCTTTCTAAAAAGAAAAAAAAAAATGAGGATTCTGCCCCAGTGAGAAATAGTACCCTTTCACCCTCAACTGATGCAGAGCCCAAAAGAGGCAATGGTCTTCTCTGTGAGACCTGAAGCCTTGGTCTCTCCATCATCTCTCTGCCTGCTGTGGTGTGGTGAGAATTTCAGGGCAGGCTTCTGTGTCTTCTTTACAGAAAACGATACTGGTATGAGAGGCAAGTCTTATTTGTCCCTGGGAGATCCTACTACCTCAAGCCCCAGAATCCAAAACATCATGCAGTAGGATGACATGGAGAATCCAGGATGAGTGGAGACACTAGTCACATGCATGATGCCAACCCTGATATAAAACTCAAAGGTAATATCCTCTACTAATGGATCTTCCTTTCATTTTCCCCAAATCCTTAAGTCACTTTTAAACTATTAAAGTCCATCATAAAACAATTCTGTGAGTGCTATTGTAAATGGAAGACATCAAGATATTACTGTGCAAATTTACAGTAAGTTATCTTCCATTTAATTTCTATCATCTTCTTGTCACACTTCCTTTTTATCTGACCTTTAGCATTGTAATTTTCTTTTCACAAAATCTTTGTCTTCAAGGAACAATGAATTGTAGGGAAACAAATTCAATTTATTTTACTTTGAATTTATTTTACATCAGAAGGTGTCTGAGCTCAAGCCTAGCATTCTATTTTAGTTAAAATCTTCAAGGTGTATTAAAAACAGATAATTGACTTGTTTAAAGAACAAGATACAGTCTGGAAAGATGACTTAGCTGTTAAGGCATTTACCTGCAAGAACTCATGTTTAAATCTATAGGTCCCATGCAGTGATGCAAGTGCCCACAAGGGGGAAAACAAGTCTTGAGTTCAATCACAGTGGCCAAAGGTTCTGGCACATCCATGTTCTCTCTCTCTCTCTCTCTCTCTCTCTCTCTCTCTTTCTCTCAATTAAAAAAAAATAGAGAAAAGTCTAGAATATAGGTATTACTGGTAACACGCTGATCTGATTTTCTGTATTTTCTTTAGAAATTAAGCTAGCATATCAATGGACAGATTATTAAAAAAACAAAAGGTGTTTGAGCTCCTGAAAGATTTTGTATATTTTTTCTGTGGCACCCTAAGAACAGCCAATATCACTTTAAGAAATGTAGGAAAGATTGGGATGAAGATGTGTCTGAAACATGGAGGATTCACATCTGGCCCTGATTTGTAGCCATTTGTGTACAATGTATCCTTTCTCAATATAAATTTTACATGTGTATGTGTGTTCACATCTGTGTGGCCACATATGCACATGTGTGTAGGTTTGCATGTACATGTCTTCACATACATGTGAAGGCCATAGATTTTGTTCGTGTGTGTTCTTACATCGTTATTCACATTATTTAATGGGGAAGGACCTCTCACTTGAATCCAGGATTTGCCAATGTTGTACTTTAGCTAGCCAGCTTGTCCTGGGCATCCTATTTTTCCACCTTTTGAGTAATAGGATTACTGGTGCGTGGCCATGCCTACACAGCATTTATGTGGTTCCTGGGGATCTAACCTCCAGTTCTCATATATGTGCAGAAAGCGATTTGTCCACTGACCCATTTACCACCACTCTTAATTTCTAGATTGATAAAGTGGAATTAAATCTCCATTCCTTTTCAATTTTCTAGCCCCAATGCTGTTACCCAACACCATGACAGATTTACATTTTTCATACATTATAACAATAAATTATTTTTGACCCTGTCAGAATACACAACTAAAACAGCTCCAGATTTCCCTAAAAACTCTTCACTTCTTTGAAGTTCCATGAACACTATCTTGGCACTGTGACATATTTTTCTCAATTTTCATTAACATCTTCCATAATTATAAAAAATATCCCATGGTAATACACTCCCTCCCCACACTTTTCTCTTTGAAATTCCACTCTCCATCATAATCCATGCCCATCTCACCCAGTCTCTTTTTAACTTCAATGTCATTATCTTTTCTTCCTCTTATGACGGTCTTGTGTAGGTAGTGTCAGGCACTGTGAGGTCATGGATATCCAGTCCATTTTATGTCTGGAGGGAGCATGTTGTAAGGAGTCCTACCCTTCCTCCAGCTCTTACATTCTTTCCGCCACCTCTTCTGCATTATACCCTGAGCCTTCAAAGGTGTGATGGAGATATTACTCAGTATGCCAGTCACTTCATTCCAGCACCATGATACCTTCTGAGTCGTGCCAAAGTCACTGCCATCTGAAAAGAGAAGACTCTCTACCCAAAGTGAGGGTAGCATTAATCTAAGGGTATGAATATTAAGAGAAGTTCTTACTGGGAAGTTTGATAAGCATAGTATATACATTTATCTTGACATCAGGAGTAGGTACATCTCTAGGGCTCATGACTACCCCTGTTTTAAATTTTATTTTTTTAATTACTTTTCTATTGTGCAAGTACAGGCAGTTTGTACCATTATTAGGCTCATACATGACCTACCCCTCCCCACAGGCACCTCCTTGTTGAGGTATATGGGTCGAGCATTGTGGGGTTAGCCCACACTTAGCCCACAGTTATTGGTATGATAAATATCTCTGTATATCATGTATATCATGTAATTGGTTCCAAGAAATAGCCCAAGCTACAGTGAATTCTACCATGACTTGTGAGGTTACAAGAAGCAACAGGGACTAGAAAAATGCCGACAAACACCGTACTCTCCAGTATATATCCCAAAACATCATTCCCACATGTACTGGGAGAATATGAACTATAGTTGTATCCCCTAAATAATATACATGAGAAGAAATCTTTCCCTCCATGATTCTTTTTTTAAAATTAGTTTTCTATTCAGCAAACACAGGCAGTTTGGTACCATTATTGGGCTCATCTGTGACCTACACCCTCTATTTGGCTCCTCCTTGTTGAGGTATATGGGTCATGCATTTTGAAGATAGTCCACAGTTATTGGTAGAACAAATGTCTCTGCATATCATGTGACTCTGACATTCTTTCTGCCCCCTCTTCCACAAAATTTCCCTGAGCCATGTTGGGTTCATTTTTGGTCTGCTTCTGTGCTGAGGTGTTGGGGGCCTCTGAGGGTCTGGCTCTCTGATTTGGTAGGCGTTGATTTTTCTCTGTGTTGGTCTCCTTCCCCCTTGTGCTGGTATCTGGTTCATGAGGAAAACAGCACCCTTGCTTGTTTCACCAATTTTCCTTAGTTTCAGCAGGGGCCCTTTTGAGGTATGGTGGGGTGGCTCTCTCCTTAGGATCTGCATCTATCTGAAAAAGAGAAGCACATTCTCCAACGGACAGTAAGTTAGCACCAGGTCAAATGAGATTGCCCTTACCTTTTTTAATAGAGAGTTTAATGGGTGTAGATTGTCTTGTGCCCCATGATTGATGGTAACTTGATATTGGAGAGTGGGCTTATGTTTGGATATGGTTCTGACTTGTCTCCCAGTTCCAGCTATGGGTCTTGCACCACTGAGGGGATCAGTTAGTCGAATCAACAGCAGTTGGTTCCCCACCATGGCTGTGTGCCACTATTGCACTTGTGTGGGCATCACAACAGGTTGTTTGCTGCTACGTAGGTTGGACCATGAGTCACTTGGATAGATACTGGTCATTTCCCCCAGTTGCCAATGTAGCACCATCTGGCACTAGACACGCTTAAAGTCTAGGGGCTGACCCTCTCCTGGCTTCCAGCCATGCTGTTCCATTTTATTTGTCAGCTATATATGGTGTCTTCAGCAATAGGGTCTTACCACTGATCTTTCATGGGTCATCAAGTTCTCTGACAGAAATCTGTTATTCTTTTAGAAAATGTTGTAGGTTTGTCTGATCAAAAGCTAATTGTGTGGGCTGGAGAGATGGCTTAGCGGTTAAGCGCTTGCCTGTGGAGCCTAAGGACCCCGGTTCGAGGCTCGGTTCCCCAGGTCCCACGTTAGCCAGATGCACAAGGGGGTGCACACGTCTGGAGTTCTTTTGCAGAGGCTGGAAGCCCTGGCGCGCTCATTCTCTCTCTCTCCCTCTATCTGTCTTCCTCTCTGTGTCTGTCGCTCTCAAATAAATAAATAAATAAATAATTTTAAAAAAAAAGCTAATTGTGGGTGATAGCCCCATGCTGGTACTGGGAGTTACAAGTCAGTGCCACCTAAGAAAATGAGGGTAAAAGGTAACTAATATATAGGAGTTAGAGAGGCGAGAGAGAGGGTGAGGGAGAGGGAAGATGTAGAGGATTTAGGTTACACTTGATCCTACCCTCTCCAGTGTCTTGTGGTTCAGGTGTTTCCTGTCAGGGCCTGGTGAAGCTTCAGCCATTTGGTCTACCTTTTAGGAAGTAGAATTTTATGGTTTGGATCTAGATTATCCCTTCAATGCCCTCATCTTCCTCATCATCCCTCCTAGTGTCTAGTCCATAAAATGCTTGCTGGGGATGTAAGGTATCTTGGGTAGATTCTGATTAGGTGCAGCAGATGAGTGAGAGTATGTGGCGATATTTTTTCTGTGATTGGGTAAGTTCACTGAGAATGATCTGTTCCAGGTTCAACCATTTTTCCTCAAATTTCTTTGTGTCATTTTTTCTTACTGCTGTATAGAATTCCATTGTGTAGATATACCACATCTTAGTTATCCATTCTTCTAGTGATGGTCATCTGGGTTGATCCTAGCTTTTAGCTATTATGAAATGAGAGGCTACAAACATGGTTGAGCAAATCTCTCTGACCTGTGGTTTGCAGGTTTTAGGGTAGATGCCCAGTAAGTGCATAACTGGGTCTGTTGGTATCTCTATAGTCAGCTTTTTCAGGAGTCTCCATATTGCTTTCCAAAGTGGTTGTACCATCCTACATTCCCACCAATCGTGAATGAGTTTTCCTGCTTCTCCACATTCTCACCAGCACTTATTTTCATTTGATTTTTTGAGGTATTTTATCCATACTGGGGTAAGGTAGAATCTCATAGTTGTTTTAATTTGTATTTCTCTGATGATTAGGGATGGTGAACATTCTCTTAAGTGTGTGTTTGCCATTTGTATTTCTTCCTCTGTGAACTGCCTGTTCATCTCTTTGCCTCATTTTGTGAGTGGGGTGTTTGTCTTCTTAGTGTTTAGATTTTTGAGTTCTTTGTAAATTTTAGATATTAGGCCTCTATCAGTTGGATAACCTGGGAATATTTTCTCCCATTCTGTGGGTAATCTATTGGCTTTGCTTACTATATGCCTGTCAGTAAAGAAACTCTTCAGCTTCATATGATCCCATTGGTTGAGTGCCTGTTTAAGATTGTGAGCCACTGGAATTTTGTTCAGGAAGTTTTTTATTTTCCATTGCTATATCATAGAAAGTACTTCCTAAAATATTCTTCCAGTAGTATTTGAGTTTCCGCTCTTATGTTGAGGTCTCTGATCCATTTGTATTTGAGTATAGTGCATGGCGAAAGGTGTGAATCATGTTTCAGTTTCCTGCATGTGGTTATTCAGTTTGTTCAGCACCTTTTGTTGAAGATGCTATCTTTTTACCAGCCTATATTGTTCGGGCCTTTGTCAAATATCAAGTAGCTATAGTTGCTTGACCCAAAATCCGGGTCCTCAATTCTATTACATTGGTCTATACTCCTGTTTTTATGCCAGTACCATGGTGTTTTTATTACTAAGGCGTTGTGGTATAGCTTTAAATCAGGTATGGTGATACCACCAGAGCTATTTATTTTGCTGAGGATATGCTTGGATATGCAAGGCCTTCCTTGAGATCATTTTTTCTATCTCTGTGAAGAACACAGTAGGGATTATAATTGGAATTGCATTAAATCTATATATTATTTTGGTAGGATTGTCATCTTCACAATGTTAATTCTGCCTATCCAGGAGCATGAGAGGTCTTTCCATCTTCTCAAGTCCTCCTCAATTTCTTTCTTGAGTGTTTTTATATTTTCGTTGTATAGATCTTTTACTTCCTTGGTTAACGTTATTCCAATGTATTTTGTTTTCTTGATGATATTGAAAATGTGACTGTATCCCTTATTTCTTTTTCTGTATCCTTGCCATTTGCATACAGAAATGCTTCCAATTTTTGTGCATTGATTTTGTATCCTGCTACTTTGCTATAGGAGTTAATCACCTTAATGAGTTTTGGGATGGAGTCTCTCAGGTCTCTTACATATACAATCATGTCATCAGCGAATAGAGCTAACTTAACTTCTTCCTTTCCAAATTGTATCCCTTTTATTCCTTCTCCTGTCTTATTGCTTGAGCTAGGACTTCCAGAACTATATTGAATAGCAGAGGTAAGAGAGGACATCCCTTTATAGAATACCTTTATTTCCCCGGTGTTTGCAATGCAGCTAGGTGGTCACCATCTTGGCCAGAAGTTTCCGTATGTATTACTTTAATATACCTTTAGTGTATATTTGTCCTATAAAAATGTTTAGCAGCTTCCTTGAAAAGCTTTCAGGCCAGGTTCCATTGCACTTCACCTACCGAAATCCAGTTTCACAAAGTGGCAAATGCCTCTGGAATTCATTTGTAGAATCAAGAATAATTATTTTCTCAATCTCTCTAAAACTAGTAAATAAAACATTTAGAAAAATCACTGCTTATGCACCATGCATTTTGCTCCTAAAGTCTTAATAAAATGAAATATATCTGTTCCATTCTTCAAATTGTTTAATAGAAACATACCATAAATTGCTGAACAGAGCAAATATCTTTGAGAGTCTAAGAATTTTTAGTTGAGTGCTCAAAGAACATTCAGAGATACACTGAGGGTATGATTAAGAGATATAAGAATATTACACTTAAGAAGCAAAGGCTTTACATTAACATGTTTTCAATGTGCATTAATGTTATCAAAGTGTGTGGAATCTACTGGATAACTTAAAGAGTGATAACTAGAGGTAAGGTTGTGAGGACCATGGAAGGCCCTAGTCTATTATTTAAGAAGAAAAGGATGTCATTGAGAATCTGACAAAGTTGTAAATAAATTTGTTGTCACAATGATATTTGTAAATACATTTATAGTTTAGTGGATTGCAGATCATTGAAACTTGGATATTTACAAAATACCTCTTAAATAAACTCTTTGTGGTTCCTGTTTAAAAATTTGTAAAATAGTAATTACTAAAGTTATTGGTGCATCACTGTAACTAATGTAACTTCTCCCGAGTATTATTTGTTATACAGATGCCAGTTGTCTCTCAAGAATTCAACTACTGGGAACTCACATCTCAATGTTGTAGTTTTGAAGAACTGTGATTAAGAATTTGGTTCTAGTTTAACTTCATTGCTTGCAGTTTCTTGAAGATAGATTACTTTTATCCTTATTTTCTGCCCTTATACATGCTATCCGCATTTTTTATGGCATTCATCAAGAGACATCAAAAACAAGGCACCACACAAAAACCTTTGAATTTACATTTGGATACTTTCATCTAAAACTCTTAGCTTACTATCCAAAGTTACATAAACTAGAACTCAAATGTGAGGGTTATAGATTTATGCATGCACAGGAGAAAAGAGTTCAATGCCTTGCACCTTGAATCAGAATATAAATTGTTTAAATCACCTTTCCTGCATTGTGCTGTTGAAGAGAAAATATACAGAGTGCCTGCAAAACTTATGTGACAGTGACAGTGTTGTTCCTGGTCCATGTGTATGAGAGCCAGGCATGAGGAATAATCCAAGAGGATAAGATAAACCTTGCCATTAATGTTAGTTTCCTGATGAAACTTAGATAATGATTTACCATATCCTCTTGATTTTCTCTGGGATATTCTGCATTGTCTTTCCTAAGAAATATAGAAGATTTCTGTCTTAGGAAACACAAACTCAGAGCAAGCCTGAATATTTTTCAGGCAATACAATTTTGAATGTGATATTTAGAGAGGTGTAAATAATAGTGGCCAATGGAATAAACCAGTATCATTTTATTTTTGCAATTTTTAGCTTGTGTGACTCACATAGTTATATCCCATTCTTGCAAAAATAGTAAAAAAGATTAAATAATTTATCCATTGCTGGTTTAGAAAACTGTGAATATATTTGTGGTAGGATGCTTCTCCTTTATGAGTAAGATAAGGATCTATATCCACCGAACTACGATGAAATTGTAGGAAGAAGACATTCATAGACTATATGTAAAAATAAACAATGTACCACATGTGTCTCTATAATAGGTATGCAATAACATATTTATTCTTCTAAAACTAGTTAAACTACACACAATACAATTCTCATATTTCAGTGAGTGGGGGCACATTTCAGAGGCCTTAACTCCATTCATCCACCTCTAGAATGTTTATCTTTCATAAATTAGTCTCTGCTGAATCAAAGCAATTAAACTGCCTGATCTTTCCACCAGAAACACATGTGATTATTCTAGGCCAACAAAATAATAGAATAATATTAGAGGATCAATTTTTTTTGTTATTTGAATTTTTGAACTTTGGTTCTTATTTGATTAGGTATCTGTGAAAATGGCTTACTTTATTGCAAGCAGGAACTTGCAACTTTTACTGTAAATTAGCTATAGTATACTTATTTATAATGGGCCAGAAGGTGGATCATTTCAGCTTTGTGGTCACATGGTCTCTGTGGCCGCTGTGACACTCCACTGCTATAGTGTTAAAACAGACATAGTTGATGTGTAATGGATAGATGTGACTCATTTTGAGCAAATATCTAGTGGAAACACTATTGTTTGGCTTTAAATAGTATTCACATATAACGAATTATTTGAATTTCAGATATTTTTCACACATGAATTTTTATAATCCTTCAATACTAATTGGAGGACGGAGTTAAGTAACATGTTATTTATTTTATATATAACTGAAATTAGAACACATAGCCTTCCAACATATTTAAAAAACATTAAAATATTGACATCTGAAATATTACATTTACACAAAATTTGAGATATCATACTGCAAAATATGGATAATTTTTAACTGTTAATCTTTTAACTTTTTTCAAAAGATATATGTGATAATTTCATGAATATGTTTTTTCATATAGACTTGAATAAATTAAGCATGATGTTTTGCATGAAAATGTAAAATAAAAATTCACAATTAATAAAAACCTTAAAACCAATTTTAGCTATGTAAAGACAATGGTCCACAATTTTATGTTCTGCATTTAATAGAATTCAGAACTCAGAAAATAATATTTGTATAAAATGAATGAATCCTCCAATAAATAGATTTTTGCATTATTGCCCTATTACTCTGTCTTCATAAAGGTTTACCTAAATGAGTCTAATCAGGCACATATACGGTAGGACGGGATTTGTTTCAGACTTGCAGGCCCAGGGGAAGTTCCGTATTGGCAGAAGAAGCTAGCCCCTTTTACCAAATGTACCCAGAGAGAAAAAAGACCAGTAGCACCACAAGCAAGCACACTCTGGGAAGCCCAGGCAGCACTCAAGCACTCTGCATTGGTTAAACTGGAAACTGATCTGGCCCAGTAACACCTCAGAGCTGGACTCGAGGGTGTGTGCACAGTGACACCTCTTTAAGCTAGGTGGCTGGAAATCCAAGGTACAAGTTTTAATAAAACATTTGAGTCTATTGGGGGACATAAGTTCAAATGACCACAGTGAGGAAGCAGAGAACAATGAATGCTGGTGCACAGCCCTGTCTCTCCTTTTCATGCAGTCCAGGATGTCTGGCCATAGCGAGGTGTTGCCCACAGTTAAGTTGAGCATTCCCACCTCACCCAAGTCCAGGTCATCCCTACAGGTGATTCTTGGTCCCATAAAGTTGATCATCAATATAGACCATCATCAGTAAGAACAACACTGAGGTTTTGGTGGAGGTGTGGACTGAGAAGGCCATGAGGGATTTTTCTGAAGGGTAATAGGAAGATTCTATATCTTGATCTAGGTAGGTCACATAATACATATACACGGAAATATAGGTGTACACAACATGACTTATTGCAATGCTTATAAACTGAATGACCTACTCTAATTTTAGCTGACAATGTTAGACAACTTCATTATACTTAAGGTATATTTATTATTTATTTATTAATTTGTGAGGAGGGTGAGAGATTGAGGGGGGGGAGAGAGAACACAAGCCAGGCCTTCTTTGTCACTGCACACGAACACCACATGCATGTGCCACTTTGTGCCTATGGCTTTATGAAGATACTGTGGAATTGAACCTGGGCCGCCAGGCTTTGCAAGGAAGCACTTTAATCCCCTAGTCAGAACTTCCTTACATGTAGAGATGAGTGTGATGGAACATCTGGATCTCCTGACTAATCAGCCCGTATTTCACCTGGCACCTTGCTCAGGCTGAGTCAAGACCCAGCTGAGGTCTGTGTTGTCAAGTCATGTCATAGCAGCATGGCTATGATTTATGGACCCTAATTATTAGTTACAGCATGTGGAATGAATACACAAGGGCTAGGAAGTTGGCTCTGTGGTTAAAGGTGCTTGATCACCTGGGTTCAACTCCTCATTATTCACCTAAAGCAAAAGTGGCACAAGCATGTGCAGTTTGTTTACAGTATCAAGAGGCCTGGAATGTTCGCTCTCTTTCTCTTTCCTCTCTCTCTCTCTTAGAAAATAAATACATAAGTAAACATTAAAAAAACTAACGATATATAATAGCTGGGAGGGGTGTCTTGCTTCTATAATTCCATATGAGGGAGGCTGAAGCCCAGCACTAGGGAGGCTGTGGATGGAGGGGTATTGTGAGTCAGAACCCAGACTGAGCTTTAGTATTACACCTGTTTCAAAGAAAAACAAAGAAAAGTCAGTAAACTAAAGGAAAGTGATGTGATTTGGGCTGCTGTTTAATGAGATATAAGCCTAGATCAAGAGAAGATAAGAGAAAGATGAATAAACATGTTTTCTGTTTTCATCCCATCAGGTCAGATTCTGTGTCTCCCTTTCTACTCTTTTTAAACTTTATTGATTTATTTAGGAGAGAGAAAAAACAAAGAATATAGGGAGTATAGAGCCTCTTGCCTTCATAAACAAACTGCAGGCATATCCACTACTTTGTGCATGGGGGTTTACATGGGTAATGGGGAATTAAACCTAGATCAGGAGGCTTAACAAGCAAGTGCCTTTAACTGCTCCACCTGAACCCCAGTCACTTACTTTCATTTTATATTATTTTTGAGATAGTGTTTCATGTAACTCTGGCTCCAAGAATTTGGTATGTAGCTGAGGATAACCTGGAACTACTACCTCCATCTCCTCAGTGTTGGATGACAGACCTGAACCACTATATCTGGTATGTGCAGTGCTGAGGATTGAACCAAAGGGTTTGTATAATTGAGTCTAGCACTCGACACTCTGAGTTACATCCCCAGCCATTTGTAGTAACTATTTTTCCATTTATTACTGCGTATGTGTTTGCAATGTGTTGTGATGTGTGTATGCGCATGTATGTGCCCTTTTGTCACCTGGAGCAGAGGTTGCTTATTTGCAGTGCTTAGTGGAACACCAAATATCCTTCTCCATCATTCTTCTGCCAGGTCTTGTGTTTGGAGTTAGAGTCTTCTATCCACTGGTTCTTGAGCTTTCAGGTCTCTGCTGATTCTTGGGTCTCTGTTCCTCTGCTGGACTGGAGTGACAAACATATATGGCCACTCTCAACTGTTGTACATGGAATCTGGAGATTTGAACTTCAGCAGTCTCAGGGTCCCTCAGGCCCTTATGCTTGTGCAGGAATAGATATAACTATCAAATTTCCAGCCCTTCCTCCTCTCATTTTGTTTTGAGACAGTGTGTCATGTAGCCATGGAAGGCCTTGAACTTGTTATGTAGGCAAGGCTGGCCTTGAACTCCTGATTCTTCTGTCTATGCCTCTCAAGTGAAGGATAACAGACATGTAACAGCACACCTGGATTTATTTTCTACTATTAAGTTATTTAATTTATTTTGAGGGTACAGATTTTATGAGCTATGTATGGTCTATCTCAAGCCTGGGCTGACCTGGAACACATACTATCATCCCAGGCTACCCGCAAACTCAGAGTGATTCTCCTACCTGTGTCTCCCCAGCTGAGCCTCTTGCAGCCTGAACATTTCTTCTTTCCAGCATCCAGTTTTTCCACTCTCCAGAGCTGTCTTTCCCTGGATCTGTGGCAGATTAAATTTAGGCTTTGTGACTTTAGAATTTCCTATTCTCAGATCTCTAGGTTAGCTCAACTTTAACTCATAAGTCACCTCTCAATATAGCCTGACAACTGCCTTTTGAGTCCTATAGAATGACAACATGGAACTCCTCCCCTCACTTGAGGAGACACAGCCTTAACATAACCCACAATCAGACTTGAGGCTTGTGGAAACTTTGGGCTTTTCCTGAGTGCACAAGGGTCAGCTTGCTAAGAAAGACTGCCTAACTTGCATTATGGACTAGGTTTCTACATCCTCTTCCCCCTGTTGAGTAATAGTGTGGCTGGAGACATGTTAGGCTTGGTCACAAATACCTGTGACTATGGGGGACACTATATTCAATTCACAACAACCACCTGGAAACAAAATGGTTGCATCTGAGAATGAACAATAGAAAACATTTTCTTTTTCTCTTAAACACCTTGTTTTCTTTACAAATGGTATCATCTGCTTTTCCCTCAGAGAATTACAAATAAAGTTAAGTTCTACATCTGCTATAAGCTGCTTCAAGAAAAACTCCTCATGTGCTTCGATATATTGCAGGACCATTTGTAGCAATTTAGCAAGATTAAAACAATTGTCTTTTTTGTAAAGTCATAGTTCTGGTGCTCACAGCAATCCTCTATGACAGGCAGCACCTGTGAGTCATGTGTTTGAATTTGTAGGACAAGATATCAGGCAAATTTGCCTGGGAAAATCTTTTTTTTTTTTCCCTCCTACACACTTGTTTTTCACAATTTTTATTAACATTTCCCATGATTACAAAAATATCCCATGGTAATACCCCCCCCCCACTTTCCCCTTTGAAATTCCATTCTCTTTTTTTTTCTTCTTTCTCAGTTTTTATTAACATTTTCTATAATATAAAAAATATCCCATGGTAATAGTGCTGGAAAGAAGTGACTGGAGTAATGAGTAACATCTGGTTCACACCTTCCAAGTCTCAGGGTCTAATGTGAAAGAGGTGGCAGAAAGAATGTAAGAGCCAAAGGAAGGGTAGGATTCCTTACAATATGCTCCTCCAGACACAAAATGTGTGACAGCACATCTAGCAAGTGCTATGCTCATAAACTTTCTATTGTCTCTGTAATAGTGATAGTGCTAAGGTCAGGTTCTGTGCTCTCATGCCTCTGAAGATGACCATATTTCTACTGTGATCCTGTGGCTTCCATAGCTTTGGTGACGAAGGCTTCATGTACTTTGTCTTCTCCCCTCTCAGCAAACCTACCAGAATGTTAAACTTCAACCCCAGTGCCCAAGTGTTTTTCTCCTTTCCCCTCCAATCCCTCATCTAACTAATTTATCCCCTTACCTTCTGCCATAATATTGGGGAACTCACTGCTACCAGAATGAGGCTCTCCCTTGAATTCTAAATTACCAGGAACTATATCCCACCTTATCTATTTTCTTTTCTCCCTCATCTGCCATGGCATACCATTAAGAATGCAGCCACTCTTTTCAAACCAGAAGCTGCTTTGTCTCCAGCGGGCTGACCTACTGAATTGTCCAAGAATGTGCCAACAACAAAAAGTGTTGACAGTACAAGATGTGCAAAATCAGTCCTGCCAATGGTGGTGCATGGGAAATTCTAGGCCATTCTGAAGCCTCTGAATGGCACTGGCAGGGCGCCAGGAATATATGTACCATAATGTCACTGTCTCAATCTTATCCCATCACTTGCCCACTAGAATGCCTCCCTGCAGGTCACTCATTACCCACCTCACCTTCTCAGAGATGTCTGAGCTGCTGGGTTTCTTGGGTTTGGACAAATTGTGCAAGAAGAAGGGTATTTGTGGAGACTGAAAATATGAAGTACACAGAATCTTTCAGAACATTGAGAAAAGGTGGAATATCAAGGCCATGTAGAAGAGAGAGGACATCTAGGGTAGTAATAGAGGGTTCATATCAGTGAGCTAACCTACTGCCCAAGACCAGTTCCTCAAGAGGACTCTGAGTTCACAGCTGTATGTAACATGGACACTTTTCAGATCTCAATGTGGAGCTCATAACGGATATTTCCCTCAGCAGAAAGATGACATCCAGGTCATCACAGGACACTAAGTGAAGACAAGAAGATCAATGTGCCTATCAGGAGTCTTGTCGGCCTGTCACCTTCCTGTACACCAATAGAGGTATGAGAGAGAATGTGAAGGACAGAGATATCCCTTCTCTCTCTCCCTCACACCCTCTGTGTCATAGCCAGCACTTTAGTTGTGGGCCAAACTGTGTCTCTGATTTCCAAATTCATTATTAAAACTCAGCATATGGAACTGACTACTGCAGTGAGTTTCTTCAGAATGATGGCTGAATTAAAGGGAAGAATTAAAATGGGTCCCAATCCCATATTATTGGTATCATTATAAGAGGAAATTATGACATAAACATATCAGAAGGCAGGTATGGTTACATGTATTTTTAATCCTATCACTTGGGAGGCAGACATAGGAAGATCTCCTTGAGTTCAAAGCCACCCTGAGACCACATAGTGAATTACAGGTCAGACTGTGCTAGAGCAGTACCCTTCCAACAAACAACAAAAGACACCTGAAGATGGTTCTGATCATACACATATATTTTATTTTATAGTTTTATGTAAGTGGGAGGAGAGAGGAAGGAAGAGACAGAATTGACACAGAAAGGACTTCAGCCACTGCACACAAACTCCAGATATGCATACCCCCTTGTTCACATGTGCATCACTGACACTTGAGTTACTGTGTGTCTGGTTTACTTGAGACCTGGATAGTTGAACATGAGCCCTTAGGCTTTGCAGTCAAGCACCTTAACCACTAAGCAATCTTTCCAGCCCTGATTATTCGCACTTGTAATCCCATTTGATACATGGCAGAAAGAGATTCAAGTTTGAAACCAGCCTGGAATGCACACAGAGATCTTTTCTAAATATAAAGAACCACTGACAGGGAAGAGGGAACAGAAACTGGAATGATAATCTATAATCACAGACTTCAGAGGAGCCAGGAGCTAGAGAAGCCTGGAAGAGACAGAAAAAACTCTTCCCTGGAACCTTTGGGAAGTTCAGGACTGCAAGCACCTTCAATTTGGACTGAAAATTCTAGAAGGATTTACTTTAATCTTTCAGTAATCGCCAACAAGACCCTCACTAGCTGACCAACCCCTGAGAAAATAAGACTACTACCTCTCATTTTTTCCCATGATTGCCAACAGTATTTGCATGCTAGACACACCCATCTTTCATTGTTGGAATGGGCTGACATCTACCACAGTCCTTATTATGCTAGTTTCACTGTAGTCTGAGACTCCCCTTCCCTGTCCTCCGCCCACATTTCTCCTCCTAGACCTTCCCCAGGCCTTGGTTCCAAGATCACTGTGATGGTAAACTGCTCCCAGTATGCCCGAGTTCTCCTGAAACATCTTGCTTCACCCTCACAGACCGGCAGTCACCACACCTCAATTCCTGTCCAAACAAATATTCCCACATTCAATTACTTAAGGTTAAGGCTAAAAATGGAAACTCATTCTTGCTTTGGCTCATGTTATATGACACAGGTCATGTCTCTTAGTCTCACACATGGATATAAATTGGGGTGGGGTCACAAATAGAAATTACCACAGGATGGCAGAACAGTAACATCAAAGCAGGATGAACTCAGACCCACTGAGGGATGGACACTCTGCCTACTATCTGGTCTTTGCTCAGCAAATAAAATTTCCCCTACATGCCCATATGTTTGTACACATGCTCCACAATTTGTCACCAGGCCAATGATGTGCCAGTTTGCCATTGACACTGCTCACTCACCCAGAGACAAGCTACATGTGGAGACAGACATGGTGCCTTCCTCAGGACCCTGGTGAATACAGTCACATCAATAGCAAGTGAGGCTATTGACTAACAAATAAACAAAAACACAAAAACAAAATAAAAACCTACCATGTCATTCATAATACACAAAATCCCATGAAGGAAATCTTCAGGTCTACATGGTTTCACTACATAACTCTTCCAAATTATTAAGGTGGAATTAGGAGAAAATCTGTTCAATTTCTTCCAGTAAATATGAAAGAAAACAACCTCAACATTTCTTATCTTTTGTAGTACTGGGGATAAAACCCGAATTTCAAGCAGAGCACACTAGCATTTTACTCTCTAGCTTACAACTTATTTTAGAAAATCTGTATTAACTTGATATCAAAAGCAGACAGAGGACTGGAGAGATGGATTAGCAGGAAAGATGATAGCCTATGAAGCCTAAGGACCTAGGTTTAATTCCCCAGTAGCCCTAGAAACCAGATACACAAGATGGCACATGTGTCTAGAATTTGTTTGTAGTAGTTAGAAGCCCCAGCATGCCCATTCTCCCTAACACCCCTGTTTCAATCTCTAAGATAAATTAAAAAAAATAAAGAGAAAAAAAAGCAAAATGCAGATACAATGTAACGATATAGGCCTCATACATGATATTAATAAATGCATAAATTCTATAATCTCTCAAGGAATATTAAAGATATACTCCTGATCTATGAATTTAACCAAATGATAGGATACAATCTGTGGTCATACTACCCTGAACATTCCTTATCTTTTCTGATCTGAGTTATGCGGGATTAATAGTTGGAAAGAGGTGACTCTAAAATTGCATGCTATAAAATCATTATATATTTAATATTTTAACATAATTATTTGTTATATGTAATAACATAATATTTCTAGTATTTAGCAAGCCAAAATTAAAATGCAATACATTTCAACTGCTTTGAAGCAAAAGAAACAATTGAGAATGCTATAATGTGACCTCCATTCCATGTGGTCATTATACACTGTGGGATAAGACACTGAAGTGATGCTGCTGCTTCGGGTTACCATACTCCTGAGGGATTCTGTGAAGATGATGGATCAAAACAAGCCCCAGAGTTGGGAGTGTGTGGTGGTGCATATCTTGAATCCCAGACCACTGCAGGCAGAGGTATGAGGATTGCTGTGATTTTGAGGCCAACCTGGGCTAAAGTATGATCCTATCTTGAAAACCATACATACATAAATAAATAGTGAACAACTCTGCCTCAAACTAGGTGGAAGTCAAGAACCAATACCGGAAATTGTCCTCTAATCTCTGTTCCTGCCCTCACACATGAACATGCTCACATGTGAGTGCACGTACACACACACACACACACACACACACACACACACACACAACCAATTTATTTGCCATTGGGAGATATATCATTGCAATATTTTAACAATACTGTAGACTGGACAGAACTGCAACAGAAAAAATGATTTCTTAAGAACTTCATGACAAAAATGAAAAAAGTCTGACAATTCTTCACTGAAACATAGTTTTTTTCATAATTATATTTTTATTTTGAGTCAGGGCCATGTAGCCTAGGCTAATTTCCAATTCCCTATATAGATGAAGATAGCAAAGTTATGTGTTACCATGTCCAATTATGAAGTGTTGGGGCTCAAACTCAGGGCTTCATGATTGTTTGGCAAGCACATTACCAAATGAGTTATATCTGTAGCTGCTACTCATAATTTTAAATGTGTCATACAAACTGATTGGCATTCCTGTTATTTTCATTAAAAAATTCCTTTCAAGCTGGGCGTGGTGGTGCACACCTTTAATCCCAGCACTCTGGAGGCTGAGGTAGGAGGATTGCCATGAGTTTGAGGCTACCCTGAGACTCCATAGTGAATTCCAGGTTAGCCTGGGATAGAGTGAGACACTCCCTCGAAAAACCAAAAAATAAAAAATAAAAAATTCATTCGAGAGCTGGAGAAGCTGTTAACATGCTTGTCTGTGAAGCCTAAGGACCCAGGTTCGATTCTCCAGGTCCCATGTAAGCCAGATGCACAAGATGGCACGTGCATCTGGAGTTTGGTTGCAGTGACTAGAGGCCCTGGTGGGCCCATTCTCACTCTATTTCTCTGTCTTAAATCAATCAATCAATAAATAAATAATTAAAAAATTCATTTCATACTCAACATTTCATCTCATTTGAGTGCAGTTTTCTTTTGAAAATCTCCTAGAAATAAACATATTCTACAGTTAAGAAAGGATAATAAAGAACATCTTAGCCAGGAATGGTGCAATACACCTTCAATATTAGTTCTCAGGAGACTGAGGTAGGAGAACAGTGGGGAGTTTAATGCTATGCTGTGCTTCACCTGTGCATTCAGGTCATCCTGGACTTGAATGAAACCCTTCCTCAAAAGGAAACAAAAATCCCACTGGGTGTAGTAAAACTTGCCTTTAATCTCAATTCTTAGAATACTGAGGTAGGAGGATCTTCATGAGTTCAATGGCCAGTCTGAGACTACATAGTGAATTTCAGGTCTACCTGGGCTAGGACATATCCCAAAAGAATTGATTCATGAGATTGCATGAAATTAGAAAATGTCTACACCCCCCCCCATATATATAATTACCAGAGTGACAGGCAGCACGATGAATGAGAAGATATGTTGAAGCCATACTTCAGATTATGGTTTGATTGCAAAATAACCCCATAGTTTATGCTTAACACTTAGTGTTCAGGCGGTGTGGCTGTTTGGGAAGGTTTCACTACCTCTAAGAGGTAAAACTTTACTGAAATAGATCACTGGAGTTGGGCTTTGAGGGTTGATAGTCCAGCCCACTTTCTATTATTCATCTCTATTTCTGACTGTAGATGTAATATGGACATGTCAACACCCACTCCTGTCATATCTTCTCTGTCTAGTTGGACTGTATGCTCTGGAATTGTTAGCCAAAATAAATATTTCCTTCTGTAAGATACTTCAAATATTCAGTCCCCAAAATGAGTGTACTAATGAGTGACTAATGAATGTCAGTATGTGATTAATATCTAGAATACACAAAATTTATCTAAATGAATGATGTCTAGAATCAGAAACTTAAACACCAGGGTTGGGAATATGGCTCAGCAAGTAAGAACACTTCTTGTTTAAATATAAGGGTATCAGGGGGCCTGAGACCATTCCAGTTCAATTTTCATAGAACAGCTAGAAGTGGCCAATGCACATCTATTACACATGTCTATGGGAATCAGGGGAAATCTGTGAATTTCTAGGGCACATTGACTGAAAAATTGCAGCCTCAGTTTGAGTGAGAGACCATGTGTGAAGGAAGAATGAAAGAGAGGGGGCACCCAAAGCCCTCTTCTGGTCTCTAAATAAACACACACATCAGTACATATGTGTGCATTCACCCCACATAAACACACACTACACACCACCTCATATGTACTGTACACATAGAATGCAAAAATTAAATAAGTAAACAAGAATAACCAAAACTTTCAGTCAATAAATGGATCCATAAACTGGACTGTTCTCAAAAGAAAAAAAAATACAAATGCCCCATAAATATTTTAAAGTTTTCAACATCCTCAGGCATCAGAAATACAAATTAAAATGCCTTAGATTCCACCTTAGACCAGTCAGGCTAGCTATCATCAAGACAGTATGTTACCAACAACTACTGATGAGGATGTGGAGTAAGAAGTGCTCGTATTCACTGCTGGTGAAAGTATAAAGTGTTGCAGCCACTATGCAAATTTGAGGGTGTTTTCAAAAACTAAAAACTAGAACTTCATGTAAAACTACTCAGCTATGTCACTCCTGGGAAAATAAACAAAGGCCTCTCTATCCTACCACAAGGATGTACCTTCATGTTCAGTGCTGCTCTGTTCACAATAGCTAGGAATGCAACAATCCTGGACAGCTATCAACAGATGGTTGAAGAAAATGTAGTGCATATACACCATTGAATGCTATTCACTTATTAAAGTAGTGGAATTATAAGCCAGGTGTGGTAATGCATGAGTTTAATTAAAGCACTATGGAGGCTGAGATAGGAAGGTCACTGTGGATTTGAGGCCAACCTGAGTCGAAGTTGTACATCAGCCTGGACTAGAGTGAGACCCTATCTTGAAAATAAATAAACATTGAAATTATAATTTTCAGGAAGACAAATGAAACTAGCCAATACTATATTAATTTTTGGTAAATGCTCAAAGACAAATAGCACATGTTTTCTCTCATATGCAGATCCTAGCTTCTCATTTTTATATACATGTGTTATGTGAGAATGCATACATGTAGAGGCCATGAACCTAGAAAGTAGCCTATGAGAGGTTGTAAGGAAGGGGCACGGGGAGAGAAATAGAACATATACAGTATGAACATGGGAGGAGGAAGAGTGGATGTCAAAGTGGACAAGTGCTGACGAGGAACAGAGAGATGCGGAGAGGTTCAGAGCGAGAGAAATAGTAACCAAAATTAAATATGCATGAAAATGCCTTATAAAAGCCTGTTACTATGTATGCTAATTTATAAATAAAAAAGTGTAACATAAGCAAGAAACTAATAAGACATGTATATTTAAGTGCTACAGATAGAAATAAAAGACTCAAGGAGCTAAGTATAGTTTGCAAGTAGGGAGACTACAAGCTGATAGTAGGAAACTGAAACCTCAGCCACAAGAAGTCAGACCCAAGAGATGAGAAAGTTTTCCTGGGTCTGGAAGTAGACACATCTTTACCAGTCAAGCTTTAGATGAAAGTTCAGTTCCCGTCGTCACCTTAGATGCAGCCCAGGGATACGAGAGGAACAGAGAATTCTGGTAAGTCATGCCTAGATTCTTGCCACATAGAAACTGATGGAATAAGTTTGTGTTTTTAGGTTACTAACTTGAGGATAACTTGTAATGTATCCATGACACAGGAATATATTAACATGGCCTCAATGAAAAGAACACACAACAAATAAATTGTAAGCACAGATACACAAACAGACTCTGTCACTAGTTAAATAGTTCAAAGATGGAACTTATCCACTGGGAAAGAAAACTGACAACTAAAAGAATTAGCTGAGTAGAACTGAGCCTTTTCTGAGAAAATCTGTTCATACTTAGTTTTTTTCTTAGTATTAAAATTACAAATATCATTATGTAATGTACTTTGCTTGCCCACCTTATAAATTGAAGAAATGTGTGTGGATAGAATATGACTTCCATGTCAAGTAAGATGAGGTAAAACTCCATAGCATAGTCTTTGCCATTGATCTGATTTTTCATCACAACTTACAGAACAACTCAACAAAATACTTGCAAACCGAATCCAATAACACATCAAAAGCATTATCCACCTTGACAAAGTGGGATTTATCCCAGGAACACAAGGCTGGTTCAACATATTACATTGACAGAAAGTCTGTCAATGTAATACACCACATAAACAAGCTTAAATATAAAAACCACATGATCATTTTGATAGATGCAGAAAAGGCCTTTGACAAGATACATCATTTCATGATCAAAACATTGGAGAGAATCGGCATGGCCGGTCCACATCTTAACATAGTAAAGGCAATATACAACGCTCCAAAGGCCCATATAATACTTAATGGAGAGAGACTGGAGGAATTCCCATTGAGATCATGAACAAGACAGGGATGTCCTCTCTCACCTCTGCTTTTCAATATAGTTCTGGAAGTCCTAGCCCAAGCAATAAGACAGGAGAAGGAAATAAAAGGGATACAATTTGGAAAGGAAGAAGTTAAGTTAGCTCTATTCGCTGATGACATGATTGTATATCTAAGAGACCTGAGACACTCCATCCCAAAACCCCTGAAGGTGATTAACTCCTATAGCAAAGTAGCAGGATACAAAATCAATGCACAAAAATCAGTAGCATTTCTGTATGCAAATGACAAAGACACAGAAAAAGAAATAAAGGACATAGTCCCATTTTCAATAGCAACAAAAAAAAGAAATACCTTGGAATAACGTTAACCAAGGAAGTAAAAGATCTATACATCGAAAATATAAAAACTCTCAAAAAAGAAATTGAGGAGGACTTGAAAAGATGGAAAGACCTCCCATGCTCCTGGATAGGCAGAATTAACATTGTGAAGATGGCAATCCTACCAAAGGCAATATATAGATTTAACACAATTCCAATTAAAATCCCTACAGTGTTCTTCACAGAACAACTATAATACCACTTAATGGCCTCTCATTTGCACAGTGACTTTTCTACAAACTTTTAGCAATTTCCACTA
This sequence comes from Jaculus jaculus, assembly GCF_020740685.1. Taxonomy (NCBI): domain Eukaryota; kingdom Metazoa; phylum Chordata; class Mammalia; order Rodentia; family Dipodidae; genus Jaculus; species Jaculus jaculus. Next base: position 479,230 of record NW_025423516.1, on the reverse strand, counting down.
ACAATCTCAGAAGGTCATTGGCAATACCCAGATGCATTACATCTCCCCCCACTAAAAACACAACATTCATTAGCTGGATCAACCATGTTGTCAGGAGGATATGTGTCCTCATTGTTAAGAACACATGCACTTTCAATGCTTCTTATTCAAATTCTCCTTTCTGCAGCATCCTTTTAGAAAATAAATCAAATCCATCTTAGCATGACACTTTTACTTTACTATGAAATGAACTGTAACTTCCACCATAAAATGATCCATAGCTCAGTTTTATGCAAAACAGGTCCTAAATAAATACTTCTTCAATAACCCAAGTTTACATCACTTTAGCACCAGGCCTATGTATTACAGGTACTAGATGATAGATAGATAGATAGATAGATAGATAGATAGATAGATAGATAGATAGATAGATAGATAGATGATAGATAGATTGATGGATGGATGGATGGATAGATAGGAACCATCTATCTAATGGTGGGAAATCTCATTTTTCTATGATGTCTACATAGATAAATTTTTGTGCATGCAAACTCATTCAATACAGATGGAAGATAAAAAAATTTCAACTCATTAACATATGAATAATTGAATATGCCTAAATAAATATGAAGTTAAACTTAAACGTGTGTGTGTGTGTGTGTGTGTGTGTGTGTGTGTGTGTAGGCATATATTTATGTATGTATGTATGTATATATGTATGTATGTATGGCCTTACTCAAGCCCAGGCTGACCTGGAATTCACTATGTAGTCTCAGAATGGTCTCAATGTCAAGATGATCTTTTTACTTCTGACTCCTGAGTGATGGTATTAAAGGCATGTGTCATCATGCCTGACTCAATATTTGTATTTGAAATGTTTTTATATTAAACTATTCATAATCTTTTTAAAAATACAAAGTTTTCTGTTTAATACCTCTAATTTTTCTTAAAATCAATGAGAGAAAAAATCATGATAGATAGACTTGGTGGTGCATACCTTAATCTAAGCATACAAAAGCAAGATGTAGGAGGATAGCTGTGAGTGTGATGCTAGCTTGGGATTACAAAGTGACTTCCAAGTCAGCCTGGAATAGAGTGAGACTCTACCTCAAAAAAATCAGGATAAACTGTTCTGTTATAATCCCCAACACAAAAAGAAAAAAAGATAGAAACTACTAACGAAAAACAAATCTTGTAGGAAAATAATAGTTTTGTACATGGGATGAAATAATATAAATCCAAAACTTACAGGTAGGAGTTAGCTCTATCACTCATTTCTTTAAAAAGTTTATATGAGTGTCTGTTTAAATTAAACATGATATCTCTCTTGAACTATTAGCTATACTGATTCCAAGTACATCATAGTGTCATATACTGCTGGGATGTCCTCAGAAGCCTCTGTAAAAACTACACTTGTTGGGCTGGATACATGACTCAGAAGTTAAGTCACTTGCATAACAAGTCTAAGGACCCCAGTTTGATTCCCTAGTATCCATGTAGAGCAGATGCAAAAACTGGTGCATGCAACTGGCATTTATTTGCAATTGCTAAAGTCCATGGAAATTTTCTCTTTCTCACTCTGCTCTCTCTCTCATTAAAAAAGACATAAAATATTTTAAAACTGCAATTTTTAAGAGTCATATATTGTTTACCCAATCTCTCTCTCTCTTTACTAACTGCTTTTATTTTATTATTTATTTATTTATTTATTTATTTTGAGGTAGGCCCTAACTCTGGTCCATGCTGACCTGGAATTGGGTATGTAGACTCACGGTGACCTCAAACTCATGGTGATCCTCCTACCTCACCCTTCTGAGTGCTGGGGTTAAAGGTGTGCACCACCATGTCCAGCTTACCTCACTGCTTTTAATACATTAAATAATTTAATACATTTTATAAAGCATTATACCCTTCCTAATTGAGTCAATTATACCATTTAAAATGAACATATACAGTGATTTCTCTACAAGAGAATTAATAGAATTTATGTATCTTAGTGGATACAAAGTCACTTTTACAAAAGAAAAAAGTTGAAGCAAAATTAAACATACCACTCTCTGGGAAGATGACTCAGTGGGTAGCAGGGCTTCCTACAATCACATAAGGTTTACATTCTCAGCACCCAGGTTGGCCACAGATGCCTTTAGCCCAGAGCTGAGGATGGGATGGAGACAGGATTTCTCGAACTCTGGTCAAGCAGTCTGACCAAAAAACGGCAGCTGAGGTGCATTCAGAGATTCTGCCTTTGGTAAATAAAGGGAAAATGTGACTGAGGACACTTGACATCATTCACTTAATGGATATTTGGAAATTGCACATCCACAAACGTTTATTTTACACATACTCACACATTTCTCTCTCTTTCTGTCTCTCTCACCACATATGCACACTCTCACACACACAATTGTGTGTACACAATTAAGCTTATGGCTATATTTTCTCTTCCAATCAGTTCAAGTCTTTTTATTGGTACCTCCATTAACCCTTTCAACATTCCTATTTAATAGTGAATTCATTTTATAGGTATATAAGAGAATAATGGGAAAATATTAGCCATTATAAACATATATAAATTTGGGTGGTGGGTGGAGGAGTTTCTCAGTCTAGCTTAAGTGACTCTAAACTTACCCCATAGCCCTAGGCAGACCATAAACTCACAATAATTCTCCTATCTCAGCCTCTGGAGTGCAGGAATGGAAGAAGTGTGCAACCATGCCCAGCTTAAAACTATATATAGGTTGGAATATACACCTTAATTTATAGTATTAAGAGAACCTGGGATGGAAATTCGCATTCTTATTGTTACAATATGTAAGTAAAAAAGTAATGATTTAATATGCATAGTTAGACTTAACATAGCCAATTAATAAGATGAACACATTTGTGTGGGCTAGAGAAATTTCTCAGTTGGTAACGTGCTTGTCTTGTAAATATGAACACCAGAATTCAATACCTAGAGCCCACACGTCTGAAAAAGGCAGATACGGTGATGCACATTTATGATTTCAGCACTGGGAAGGTGGAGACAGTCAGATGTTTGGAGGTCCCTGGGTTGCCAGTTAAGCCTTCTTGTTGACTTCCTAGCCAATGACAGATTCTGCCTCAAATGAAAAGGCAGAGAAACAATAAAAGAATGGGAATGGTGGATGGAAACTGGCGAATGACACATGAGGTTTTCACCTATCATAAACACACACACCCCCCTAAAATTATATATTCAATATATACATATTCCTATGAGCTGGCAGTGGTGGGGCACGCCAATAATCCTATGAGTTGGGAAGCAAAAACATGAGGATCAGAAATTTAAAGCCCAGCTGGACTAATAGCAAGAACCTATATAATAAAATGATAACAGAATCACTGTAGACAGGCTTACGGTACATTTTAGAAAGGTACTTAGACTTTAATAGGAAGAATGAAATATACATTAAAATTAAAACACACACACTTATAAATGCACTGCCTGTCACTTTAATCTCTCTCCAGACTACCAACAAATCTTAAAAATTTTACCTCTAAACATACAATATTCAAAACACCAGTTTACTTCTCGTTTAATAATGAGATCAAGATGGCCTAAGAATTCAATTATTGTAAGCTGGTATCAAAGCCAAAGAGAAGGATCCTGTCAGATATCATAGGTAAGAACCTTCAGTCCTAGAAACAAAGATGGATTTAGATTCAATGAGTTGAAACAAATTCCCAGCACATTTCAAAAGTCCTCTTCAATTGCCATCACAAGAATCAGATTACCTTACGTAAATACTTGACACATATTTTAAATGACTGGACAAATTTCCCAATGCACTTGATAACACTCTCAAATAATTTGGATTTAGGATAAATAGAATATACTGTATATACACATTCAAAGAATAGTTAAAGAAGGAAAATGACAGATATTTTTACATACAGTATAAGAACATTCACAAACCGAGTTCAAAAACACATCAAAGGAGTGTCCACCTTGATCAAGTAGGCATTATTGCAGGAACCCATGGTTGGTTCAACATATGGAAATCTGTCAATGTAATATACCATATAAATAAGCTTAATCATAAAAATCACATGATCATTTCAACAGATGCAGAAATGGCCTTTGGAAAAAATCCATCGCTTTATGATCAAATCATTGGAGAGAATACACATGGTTGGTTTATATCTCAACATAATGAAGGCTATATATAAAGTACTGAAATCCCAAATAATACTTAATGGGGAAAGATGAAAGAAATTCCCATTGAGATCAGGAATAAGACAAGGGTGCTCTCTAACCTCTGCTCTTCAACATAACACTAGACATTCTAGCTCAAGCAATGAGACAGGAGAATGAAATAAAAGGAATCCAAACTGGAAAGGAAGAAGTCAAGTTAGCCCTATTTGAAGATAACATGTTTCTATATGTAAGTAACCCTAGAGCCTCCACCCCGAAACTCTTACAGGTGATTAATTCCTTCAGCAAAGCAGCAGGATACAAAAATCAATGCACAAAAAGTACCCTTTCTGTTTGCAAAGGAAAAAGATACAGAGAAAGAAATTAGTGACACTGTCACATTTTCAATAACAACAACAAATACAAAAACCTTGGAATAATACTAACAAAGGATGTGAAACACACATATAAAATGACAATATAAAAACTTAAGAAAGGAGGCTGGAGAGATGGTTAGCGGTTAAGCGCTTGCCTGTGAAGCCTAAGGACCCCGGTTCGAGGCTTGGTTCCCCAGGTCCCACGTTAGCCAGATGCATAAGGGGCACACGCGTCTGGAGTTCGTTTGCAGAGGCTGGAAGCCCTGGCGCGCCCATTCTCTCTCTCTCCTTCTATCTGTCTTTCTTTCTGTGTCTGTCACTGTCAAATAAATAAATAAATAAATAAAACTTAAGAAAGGGGCTGGAGAGATGGCTTAGCGGTTAAGCCCTTGCCTGTGAAGCCTAAGGACCCCGGTTCAAGGCTCGGTTCCCCAGGTCCCAGTTAGCCAGATGCACAAGGGGGCGCACGCGTCTGGAGTTCGTTTGCAGAGGCTGGAAGCCCTGGCGCGCCCATTCTCTCTCTCCCTCTATCTGTCTTTCTCTCTGTGTCTGTCGTTCTCAAATAAAGAAAGAAAGAAAGAAAGAAAGAAAGAAAGAAAGAAAGAAAGAAAGAAAGAAAACTTAAGAAAGAAATTGAGAAGGACTTGATGAGATGGAAAGACCTCACATGCTCTGGGATATGAAGAATAAACTGTGAAAATGGCCATCCTACCAAAACCAGTACACAGATTTAGCACAATAACAATAAAAATCTCTCCATTATTCTTCACAGAGATAGAAAAAAATAATCTCAAAATTCATATGGAATAGCATCAGGACTTGGATATCCAAGCAGATCCTCAGCAAAGAAACACCTCTGGAGGCATTACCAAACCTGATTTAAGGCTATTTTACAAAGCCATAGTAACAAAAACTGCATGGAACTGGCATAAAAATGGAAATCTGACCACTGGAACAGAATTGAGGATCTGGACTTTAGGTCAAGTAAGTACAGCTACTTGATGTTTGACAAAGGCCCTAATAATGTAGACTGGAGAAAAGACATCATCTTCAACAAATGGTGCTGGGCAAACTGTATAATCATATCCAGAAAAATGATATATATATGCCCACATATGTTGCCATGCACAAAAATCAACTCCAAATGAATCAAAGACCTCAATATAAAACCTGAAATACTTCGACTAATGTTATGATAGTGGGGGAAGACTTCCTTAACAAAACCCAGTAGCTGAGGGACTTAATCCTTCACTCAACCATTGGGATCTCATGAATCTGAAAAGGGTTTTCAAGAAAAAACATACCATAAGAAGATCATATAGATTAACCACAGAATGGGAGAAAATTTTTTGCTGGGTATAAAGCTACAGAGGCCTTGTTTCTAGAATCTACAGAGAACTCAAAAACCTAAACAGTAAAAAAAAAAAAAAAAATTAAAATCAAACAACCCACTCACAATGTGGGAGAGTGAACTGAATAGGGAGTTCACAGAGAAATAAATACAAATGGCATACACACATTTTTAAAAAAAGGTTCAACAACCCTAACAATAAGGGAAATGGAAATCAAACCACTATAAGGTTTCACATTACCCTAGTAAGGATAGCAAATATTACTACATTAAATGAGGACTGGAGAGATAGCTTATCCTTTAAGACCTTTGCCTACAAAGCCAAATAAAGGATGAAGTCCCCAGGACCCATGTAAGCCAGATGCACAAGGGGGCACATGTGTACGGAGTTTGTTTGCCATGACTAGAGGCCCAGAATGCCCATTCTCTACTTGCCTCTTTCTTTCTTGTTTTTGCTTCTCTATCTTTTTCTCCCTCTTTCAAATAAATAAATAAAAATTAAAATATTTTAAAGATCAAATGAAAACAAATGTTGGCAATGATGTGGAGAAATAGGAACCATCATACTGTTGGTGGCAATGAAAGCTTGTACAAATACTATGGAAAGCAATATGGAGATGCCTAAAAAGGTTGACTATAAAGTTGCCAACAGTCCCTCTTATTCACTAACTCTAAAAGCTTCAAGTTTCAAATCAGAGATATTTAATCAATCATGTTTATAGATACTGAAATCCCTAGTGGACATCTGAAGGCCTGGGCAATAGGGAGAATAGGGCCTGAGGGGAGGGTAAAGGGGGAGATGGCACAAAACTTAACCCAAGTGGAACTGGTACCACAGAATCCTATGTTTTAGAAGATATACTAAAATGTTGAGACCTCAACAGGTCCATAGAGACAGCAAGAGAATCAAAGGACCCTGAAGAGGGTGAGATGAAGCCTAATGTTTTGTTGTGGTTTTTTGTTTTTTAAAACATTCAATTTAAAAAAATGCATTGCAAGCTGGAGATATGTCTTAGTGGTTAAGGCATTATCCTGCAAAGCCTAAGGACCCAGGTTTGATTCCCCCAGAACACCCACATAACCCAGATGAAGAATGTGGCACAAATGTCTGGAGTTCACCTGTAGTTGCTAGAGGCCATGGAACACCTATTCTCTCTCTTGGTCTCTCTCTCTCTCAAATAAATTATGTTTATTATATTTTATTATTATTATCATTTATTATATTTATAAAATTTTTAAAATAGTCCATTTCTTATGAAGTCTTAGCACTATGCTTCCAAGCCCCAAGAAAAATATGTCCCAGCCAAGTAGCCAATGTTAAAACGACTGCTCATTGGCTGGCCTTTTAATATATTTTACAAAGTCAGCAATGGAAGAAAAAAAAAAGCACAGATTATGAGAAACCTTGTCAAAGAACAAACCAAAATATCAAAATCAACTTGGGCTATAGAAAATTCAATGTCATAAATGTTTATATCTTTTTCAGAAGAGTTCTCTTATTTTTGCAAATACAAATGGAAAATTCCACCTTAAGTGCATGTGTTATTATTCTCCCTAGTAATGAGAATCAGAACATCAGTAACCCCTCATTTTATTATGCAAGAATTATCCACCCACATAATTCAGTTATACCGGATCTATACTAGAGTCTAGTTTCTCAGTTTTAAAGGTCAATGTCTGACATAGAGTCATCATTATCCTCATGAAATGTGGAAACATGTATGATCACAATTGAGCTAAATATTAATAATGTAAGTAACACAACACTATAAAATGCAAGAAAATGTTCAAGCAACAAAAGATATAAAAGAATTTTCTAAACATTTTTCAGTTAATTCTTTAGAATCCAGTTAACAGATAGTATTTTACTTGGTTTTCTTAAGCTGATCTTAATGTGTGAATTAAAACATATGTTAACATAAATTACACTAAAGTTGGGACCCCAAAGGAAAAACCATTCTAATTGCTTACAGTATTACAAAAGAAATTTTATTAAATTCATTTAGAGAAGCGTAATTACTATTCAACTGAGTTAATGTATGAATTTATAGACACACACATCAGAATTTCATCAATGAAGAAATATAATGGCTTAATGGATTTATTACATAAATTCACTTCCTGACAACTTATGAAGATATTAAAGGCTATTTTATACCAATAATACATTAACGGAAAGTAGAAGTTTTCAAACAGAACTCTAGTACTCTCTATCTAAAGCTCCATATGAGAACAGAGTGAAGAAGAATAAAGTAAAATATATCCAGGAGAAACATTATGAATGTGTGTTTGCTCTATCACTCCATGTTGGCACTGCAGGTTTCCATCAGAGATGAGATTCATGAGCACAGAAAATGTAATGTTAAACAGAGATCTAGCAGCGTTAGCACTGATGAGGAACTGACAGGGGGAGGGATGCTGACAGCCAGCTGAGGAGGCACTGCTAGGACCAATAGCCTGAAGGATGGGCCTCTACAGAGCCAGGCTAGCGAATTGAATAAAATGCACCCACTGCATGCCACCAATGAACATGAACTAGCTCATATTTTCCTAGGTTAGAAAGGTTCTTGCACTCTCAGAAACTGAAATGTAGTTGGAATTGCTCTCAAACAGTTCAATAAAATAGTATGTAAGCAAGGCATCGTGGCACACATATGCAAGCCCAACATTCAGGAGGTAGAGATGGGAAGATTAGAACTTGAAGAACATCCTTGCATATATAATAAGTTCCATACCAGTGTACCTTTACAGGAGGAAAGAAAAGAGGAGGGACAGAGAAGGGAGACAGGGGAGAAAGGGAAAAGGGAAGAGGAAAAGAGAGGAGAGAGGTGAGAGGCAGGATAGAAAAGAGAAGAGAAAGGGCAGAAAAGGGATATTATGAACAGGGAGATAGAAAGGAAGGGAGAGTGGGAGGGATATAGGGAAGGATGGAGAGAGATGAAGGAAAGAGAAAGGAAAAGAAAAACAATGCATATAAACATAGAAAGCACTAGAGTGATAAACAAGTATGAATAATTGCTCATGTAGGAAAGTGATTCCCACACTATTTTGGGGAAACTTAGGTTTATGCATTTTAAAGTGTGACAAAATTTATAGTTATCAAATCTGCAGATGATATGTAATATATGGTAGACAGATACATTGATAGGTGAATAGAAGATTGATTGATAATGCACATCTCCAAGTGGAGCAAGAGTTGAAAATTATAGCCACAAGCTTAACGTGGCTAGACACATGTTTCTTTATGTCTGTAGGCTATGAACTTTTTCAACATGCTGGGGTAAACAGAATAGTATTTCCTGAATGTGGATATTAGATAAAATTCAGATTTTGATGTTTAAAGAAGCTTCTTTGGAAAACAGCCAGAGTATTCGTTTACACACTCACTATGTATGGTTGCTTTCAATCCACAACAGCAGAGGTCATAGCAGCAACAGAAAACACTTGGCCCACACAGCCTGAAGGGTGGATCTGAGCCTACCCAGCCTCTATTGTAATGATTAAGAAAACTTCATTGAGGATTCTGCTCTTCAGATACCTTTCATATGGAAAGTATTGGAACTAGCTGAGTCAATATGGGCCCATCAGCTACAAAGCATGTATGACCCTTAAGTAGATTCATTTCTCACTGTTGAGTCAATTTAGCATTGGCAGAATAAGCGTTTTCATGAATCCTCTATGTAACTACATACTAAAGCTATTTTATATTACAGAGGTATTAAGTCATTTACTTAGCATAGTTTACATTTGACCATGTTTTTATAGAAGTCCAAGTATTTTCCAAGTATTTTCATGGTGCTGGAAATCTGTGAGAGTTGAATTCTACAGGGATATTTCCTCATCTACTGGCTTCCAAGTTGTTACAAAAGTCCCAGCCAAGTGGCAGAATTTATATCCAGATGAATTCCCCCACATTAAGAAAGAAACGTCATGCTAACAAGGAAGTCCTTTGTTTTTGGCTTTTGTTCTTCAGCATAGAGTCTCATGTAGCCCTTGAACTCATATAACTCCTGTATACCTTCACCTCCCATGCACTGGAAACACAGACATGCACCACCACACTGGGATAATAATAATTTATCAAGACTGGAGAGATGCTCTTCTGATAAGAGCACTTCTCAGACAAGCATGAAGATCTGAGTGTGACTGAAACCATCTGAGCACAATTCCCTAGAGCCCACATAAACATCTGGGCAAGGCCACACATGCCTGTGACCCATTCTAGTCCTGTTGTGCCAAGACCCCTGACCAGGAGCCAAGCACCCCGGTCACCCAGGAGTCACCCAGAGAACTGACACAGAAGCTGAGACACTCGAATGTAAAAGCAGCAAGCCTAGGCCTGGGCTCTGTCCACACAGTCTGCCACAGTGGTAGTGAGTGAGAGAGCCCTGACCCTCAGAGGGAAGGGGTCTATATAGAAAAAAAGATCACCGTGTTTATATCATATTGAGACTTTTGAAATGATTGGTTCTAAGAGGGCACACACAGGAATTTCAGAGAGGGCATGCATGGGAACTCCAGCCTAATTATCTTAGGTCAGTAACTTGTTTGCAGAACCTATATTTTCCAAGAGCTGTTTGCAGAAGTTATCTTTTGCAAGAGGCCGATAGGTATCTCTGGAATGTTGTTGGGTGGAGGCTCTCCAGGAATCGGGGTGTGGGGGCTATAGCTAATCAAGCACTGATATAGAAGCAAAAATAGCACATTAGTCAGCTAGTTCCTCATCTGAGCCGGGCCTTGGCTCTTTATTTACTCAAAATGGCTGTCTGATTGAAATTGGCAGCACCACTGTCCAGCCACTAAGTGAGGTCACAGAAGCCAGTTGCAGCAAATTACTTCTCCTTGGACTCTGAGTTCTATGGGGAATAGGAACATGAGAATTTGGGGCTCATAAAAATGGTATGGTAGTGTAGCAGACAGCTTCAGGTTCACTGGGATAAACTTCCAGATGAGGCACAGTTATGGGGGAAGGGATATTTTTTGAAGCTTACATAACCATGAGGAAGTTCCATAAATGGCAGACAAGCTGCCCTGCTTTCACAGGTCCAAAGAAAGAGGGGGCGGTGAGGGGCACAAGCCTAAAAGCCAAAAACACAGCACACTTCAGGAACTCCAGCTAGGCACACTTGGCATATCTTTAGATTGAAATCTGAAACCCACCATCACACCTTAAGATCCACCCAGTGACACTGCCAGGTGGCTGCAGATGCAAACACAAACAAAATAAAAATGTAATATATTGGGGGACATCATTCAAACCACCACATTCTGCCCCTGACCCCCAATAGATTTATAAGCATCATACATTGTAAATTGTACTCACCTTCAAGAGTCATGTGGTGGTTTGATTCAGGTGTCCCCCATAAACGTAGGAGTTCTGAATGCTAGGTTCCCAGCTGATGGATATTTGGGAATTAATACCTCCTGGAGGGAGTATACTGTTGGGGGCGGGCTTAAGGGCTTTATAGCCAGTTTCCCCATGCCAGTGTTTGGCACACCCTTCTGTTGCTGTGGTCCATCTTATGATGGCCAGGGGGTGATGTCCACCCTCTGCTCATGCCATCGTTTTCCCCTGACATCGTGAAGCTTCCCCTCGAGCCTGTAAGCCAAAATAAATCTCTTTTTCCCAGAATCTGCTCTTGGTTGGGTGATTTCTACCAGCAATGCGAACCGGACTGCAATAGGTCACCACATTCTTGACCAATTTAAGATACTAAGACCTGTAAAATCATACAAGTTAAATACTTCTAACAATTTAACTCACAGAGTAAACATTTTCAACTAGTATAATGCATAGCATGGAGAGACTAAAACAATGCAAATTCAACCACCATTAAACAAATATCAAACTTCTGCAGTTTAAGTTCAATATAACAAGAAACTGACAGTCTCCAGATATTCCAATTTGCCCCTATAGCTGGGCAGAGTAGTCAGGGAACACTTCCATCCTAGACCAATGGTGCCCTCCATGGTAGTCCTTGCACAGTCCTGGTATATCCACTATATTTTCAGGTCTCCATGCAAACCACATTCCCTCTTCCAAAGGCTCTTTCTGCCTATCAGGGTACCAGGCCCTACCTCATGCTGCATCTCAGCAGCAGCTCCTGGAACCCTGTGCAATTTACAACCACTCCTCGCAACTTTCATGTTGCTGAAACCAATACCAGTTGTACAGGATACAGCCATATTCTTAATTCAGGGACAAAAGAAATCATAGCCTTGAAAAGCAGGTTCCTTCTGCAGTCAACTCTTTCCAAGACTTTGCATTTCTATGACAGTCTCTTCTCAGGCATCCTTTCCATTGTTTTAATGTAAAGCAATTGGATCACCTTAAGATTGATAAGTGTTAACAAGAGAAGCTTGAGTAACCTAAAGTCAGTCTCTGTACCAGAAAATTTAACTTGCTTAAAGGTTTCCAAGTTAAAAATCTTAAATCTCTCAGTCCAATATCTCTAGCCCTCAAACATCCCAACATTTATATCATGCGAATACCAGAAGTGGAAGAAATTCAGATCAAAGGAATGGAGAACTTATTCAACAGAATAATTGAAGAACACATTCCAACTCGTTCAAAAGAAAAACCCATAAAGATTCATGAAGCTAAAGAAACTCCAAACACATTGGACCAAAGGAGAAAATCTCCAAGACATATTGTCATTAAGACTTTAAACATGGACATGAAAGAGGAAGTCCTAAAAGCTGCTAGGGAAAAACAACACATCACATTTAAAGGTAACCCCATCAGAATCAGATATCTCAGTGTAAACTCTGAATGCCAGAAGGGCCTGGAATGCAGCACTGCAAACTCTACGAACCTATTGCTTCCAAGCCAAACTACTCTACCAAGCAAAAATATCCCTCATAATAGATGGTTAAAGAAAAACCTTCCATGACTAAACTCTACTTTACAAATATGAACACAAAACCAAACCTACGGAGTACTTCAGGAAGTTTTCCACAGAGAAGAATCAAATAATCACACTCAAATGCCCATAAGAAGGAGATGACAATAACCAAACTGAGAGAAGGTTCACAAAACATCAACGTCCATGTAAACACCCAACCACATATACCAACACAATATGGCATGGATCAAATCTATCTCAAAGTCATTACCCTAGATAATAATGGCCTTAATTCACCCATCAAAAGACACAAGCTAACAGGATGGATCAGAAATTTAGTCCCCTCAATCTGTTGTCTTACAGAAACCCATCTCACCATTAAAGACAGAACCACCTCAGGGTGAAAGGGTGGAAAACAATATTCCAAGCAAACAACAAGAAGAAACAAGCAGGCACAGCTATATTAATATCAGATAAAGTAGACTTCAAACCAAAAATAATCAAAACAGACAAACAAGGCCATATCCTATTTATCAAGGGAATGCTCTATGAAGAAGATATCACAACCATTAATCTTTATGTACCAAACACTGGGCCACCACAATTAATAAAACAAACCCTACTTCAGAATAAAACAAAAATAACCACCAGTATCATCATAGTTGGGAATTTCAATACACCATTATCAGCAATAGACAGATCATCCAAACAGAAACTGAACAGGGAAGTAAGAGAGCTAAAAAAACCATAGATTACTTAGACCTAACAGACATATATAGAACATTCCATCCAAAATCTACATACTAAACATTCTTCTCAGCGTCTGATAGAACATACTCTAAAACATATCATATACTAGTTCACAAAGCCTGCCTCCATATATTTAGGAAGATTGACATAATTCCCTGCATAATATCAGATTACAATACTATATTGCCAGAAATTAACAACAAAAGGTCCACCAAGCATCCCACTGGCTCCTGGAAACTGAACAGCACAATTTTTAAAAATAAATGGATAGAGGAAAAAATAAAAAAAAAAAAAGAAATGTGAAATTTCTAGAAATGAATGACAATGAGAATACAACATGGAAATTCTGATGGGATACAATGAAGGCAGTCCTCAAGAGAAAATCCATAGTACTAAATGCCTTCATAACAAAGACAGACAGATCCCAACTCAGTAACCTAACCATACACATAAAGTCACTGGAAAAGCAAGAAGAATCCAACCCAAAAAGCTCCAGACAGAAACAAATAATTAAGAACCGATAAGAAATTAATGAATTGGATACTAAGAAAACAATTAAGAAAATTGACAAAACATAGAGCTGTATCTTTGAGAAAATGAACAAGATTGACAAACACCTGGCAAATATTATTAAGCAAAACAAGACAAGCTTCAACATAACAAAATTAAAAATAAAAAAGGGGGATTCTCAACAGACATAACTGAATTTGGGAGGATCATCAGGACTTATTTTCTCCTCCACAAAACTGGATAATATGGAGGAAATGGATAAATTCCTGGACACATACCATCTATTAAAGCTAAACTCAGACCAAATTCATCTCCTAAACAAACCTATCACACCCATTGAGATTGAAAAAGTTATCATAATTTAAAAAAACCTCCCCCAAAAGAAGAGTTCAGGACCAGATGGCTTCTCATCTGAATCCTATCAATCCAGCATGGAAGAACTCAAACCAATCATTGTCAAACTGTGCCACACAATTGGAGAACAGGGAAAGCTCCCCAACACCTTCGATAATAACTCTAGTATCACTCTAAATGCAAAAGTAGGCAGAGATGCCACAAGAAAACTACCAGCCTATTTCCCTGATGAACTTTCACTTAAAGATCCTGAACATGACCATCATAAGTGGAGGGAAAGATCACGACATCAAAATAAAAGAGAGACTTATTGAGATTGAGAGTGGATATGATGAAGAACGGAATTTCAAAGGGGAAAAGGTGGAGAGGGAGGGTATTACCATGTGATATTTTTCATAATCATGGAAAATATTTTACAAATTGAGAAAAAATTAAATAAGATTAAAAAAAATAAAAAACCCCTGTACAATACCCTTGCAAACTGAATCCTGCAACAAATCAAAGGCATTATCCACCTTGATCAAGTAGGATTCATCCCAGGAACACATGGGTGGTTCAACATACAGAAATCTTTCAATCTAATACACCACATAAACAAGGTTAAACACAAAAACCACATGATCGTTTCCATAGATGCAGAAAACGCCTTTGACAAGATACAAAATCACTTCATGATCAAAACATTGGAGAGAATTGGCATGGCTGGTTCATATCTTAACATAATAAAGGCAATTTACAAAGCTTAAGGCCCAAATAATACTTAATAATTCTTAACTCAATTTTCATATCCAGAATTGAGAACCAGACCTTAATCCTATGGAGAGAAAGATTATGCTTTCCAGTGTCAAGATCTCATGAGTCTTTGGTTAAAAGAGCGGTTACATACATGAAATTCTCCTTAAATTAATAATGCTTATCACATTAAACTACACTGACTCATTCTCAATTGGAGAATCTCTTCTTTTTCAGAATGTAGGGAGACACGAGGAGATTAACTACCCCTTGTTTGTCAGCCAAGCCACAGATGAAAACCCAGAGGAATTGAGATGAGCAAGAATGATACTTCCATAGTGAACCTGATAACCAGCATTAGTATGAAGGAGACAGAACCTGAGGATACTCAACACCTACCAAAGCAGAGATCTAGAGGCTCCTAAGAACTTTTCACTGAAGTAGATTTAACACCCAGCCAAAATGACTCAGGGAATTTTGTGGAAGGTGGGGCACAAAGATTGTAAGATCCACATGTTGGAACATCATGAGAGGCATTCCCACCCCACAGAATTCCCTGACTGCTGCTCCCAAAACCCCATGGGGAATACCTAAAACCCCATGTAAGAAGGCCCCTAGAGAAATTGGGGCAAGAATGAGGGGTAAGAAGGAACAAATATATGGTGTACACATGTAAAATATGTTGCTAATAAAGAAGATTTATATTTAAAACAAAAAAAATGAAATAATGGGCTGGAGAGATGGTTTAGCAGTTAAACGCTGGCCTGTGAAGCCTAAGGACCCCGGTTCGAGGCTTGGTTCCCCAGGTCCCACGTTAGCCAGACGCACAAGGGGGCACCCGCGTCTGGAGTTCGTTTGCAGAGGCTGGAAGCCCTGGCGCGCCCATTCTCTCTCTCTACCTCTATCTGTCTTTCTCTCTGTGTCTGTCGCTCTCAAATAAATAAATAAAAAAAATAAAAAAAAATGAAATAATGACAGTAAATACTAATTACAATATGCTCAACACTCTTCACCAAAAATTTTTTTTCTGACCTCAAGGATGAGTCTTTGCCCCCTTCATGTCCGATTCCCTCTACTTTTTGTGCAACTGCCTCTCATAGTTCTCCAGGTTCATTCCTTGCTGATATATAATCAGTGAGTAATGATTATTTGTTTGTTATTTTCAAGTTAGTGTCTTTCTCTAGCCCAAGCAGAACAGGAATTCACTATGAACTTTCAGAATGGACTTGAACTCATGACAATCCTCCTAACTTTGAGTCTCAAGTGCTGGCAAGAAATGCATGTGTCACCAAGCCCAGCTAATGATTTTTAAATATTAATTATAGTTGAAATAAGGAAATAAATCAGGACAGGTGACCCTTATTTTTAAGTCCCAAGATGTATCTCAACTCACAGGAAAGGAATTACCTAAATTTGTTTAACTTTCCATACTGTCCACATTAATAAAAAATAGGCTCCTCATGATACAATCATACACTTATTTTATTTTAATTTTTTGTTTATTTGAGAGAGAGAATGAGACAGAGGAAGAGAGGGAGAGAAAGAGAAAGAATGGGCAGGCCTGTGGGTCCAGCCACTGAAAATGAACTCCAACTACATGTGCCACCTTGTGCATTTGCCTCACATGAGTCCTGGGGAATCAAACTGAGGTTCTTTGACTGTGCAGACAAGCACCTTAACCACTAAGCCATGTGTCCATCCCCTCACACTTTTTTATTTCCTGTCCAATTGGAACACATCATGTGACAGCAACAACAAAAAATAATGCCTTACTTAGGTGGTGGAAGTGAATTGTATAAACATAAAACATAAATTCTGTGTGGAATCCTGTAATGAGGTAAAAACAATGTTGAAGATGAGAAACTGAGTCATCACAGCTTATTACTCTGTGGGAACTGAGGATCAAGGATGCAGGTCAGCTTAATGTCTGCATTGTTATTGGGAGAGAGATTGGCAATTCTGGACTTCCATGATTATTTTCTGTGTTGTGTGCTCAGACAATGGGAAACATGGCATTGTGGGACATTACAAGCCTGAAATTTCTATGAGAAGTGCATGGGCCACACAGTAAATGCTATGATGCAGATGGAAGTGAGGTATGTGAGGATCTCTCCACTGCTTGAACAATGGAAGAAACAATGCTGCCCATGTCTTCATGAGCTATGACCAGCAGGAAACCTCTCTGACCTTTTCCCATCACATCTTGACTTGGAAACTCCAATGAAGTCCACTTACATGATTTCATGTGTGTTCATCCAAATGGCGTTCTGAAATTAGTTTGAAAACAAGTATGCTCAGGAGATTATCGCATTGGCATTCATGCCTGGATATACATGAACTTAGAGCACCTGAGGCAAGAGATGATGCTCACAACATGTTTTTCAACTCCTTTTTATGACCTTGATGTAAACCTCAGATGCAGAGCCCAAGGGCTGTGTTCTGTACTCCTCAATGGAGTAACAAAGACTACAAAGAAAGAAATTAGGGATATAAATATCTCCTCTTGTCAGCAATAGTAGTAAGGAAGGATACACACACATAAACAGGCATATGTGATGTGTGTACTTACCTGATGCTGCCTATTACATCAGAGCTCAGATTGTGAGTTTTGAGACATGGGGAAGCTGATCATTTTCATTTTTGTCTTATTTCTTCCAATGCTTTCTCCCCTCTTCTGCAGTTTTACAGAAACAGACTGCTTTTGGAGAATAAAAGAAAACACAGAAAGTGATGGAGATATGTGCAAGGATTATATGTTTTATATTTCCACATCAAAGAAGCGTATGATAGACTATGATTCAATGAACCAGCTTTATCGGTAACTGTCAGTTTTGTTACTTAACTTTCTGTTGGAAAGTCATGAATAATGTGTAAGAAGTTTCTGTATGGGTACATTAACAGTTTTTGGATTCCTTGCACTTTTCCTCCCAAGCATATCACTTAGGGATGAATCAAAATTTATTTTACATTATTCTGATCAGAAAGTTGCCATAGTTAAATACATCTGATTTGTATAGATTTTCTTATTGCTGATTTGCAGTTTAATCCCATTGTTGTCAGAAGAGTAGTAGGGGTTATTTCAGTTTTCCTGTAGTTGTAAAAATTTGCTTTGTGTCCTAATATATGGTCTGTTTTAGAGAATGTTCCATGTACTCTGAGGAAAATATACATTCCACAGTGTTTGGGTGGAATTTTATGTATATATGTGTTATATGTCTGTTAGCTCCATTTGTTCCATGACATCATTTAATCCAGATGACTCTCTGTTTATTTTTGTTGGGTATGATCTGTCAAATGATGAGATTGGGGTATTAAAATCACCTATTGCAATTGTGTTTGTTGTTATCTGTGACCTTACTTCTAATAGTGTTTGTTTGATAAAATTGGGAGTCCCCATGTTAGCTGCATACATGTTTAGGACACTCCTGTTGGATTGTTCTTTTAGTCAGTAAAAAGTGACCTTTTTATCTTTCCTCACTAATGTTGGTTTTAAGGCTATCCTGCAAGATATTAGGATAGCAATTCCTGCTTGTTTCCTAGGCCCATTTGTTTGAAATATCATTTTCCAACCTTTCACCCTACGACAGTGTCTGCCTTTTATTGAGAGATGAGTCTCCTGAAGGCAGCAAATGGCAGGATCCTGCCAGTCTGCAAGCCTGTGTCTTTGGGTTGGTGAATTATGGCCATTCATATTAACAGTTGCTATGGATATGTATGTATTGATTTTCTCCATTCTTTGTGTTTTGTAGTGCTTCTTGTTTCCCCTACCCTTGCTTGTTTTAACTTTTATTTCAGTATTGATTGATTTTAATATTTCCTCTTGTGTATGTTTTGCATTCTCTACATTGTGAAGTATTCCTTTGAGTATTTTCTGTAGAGCTGGTCTAGTTGTCATAAATTCATTTATTCTGCTTTTGTTGTGTAATATCCTTGTTTCTCCATCCATTTGAATAGATAGCTTTGCAGGATAAAGAAATCTTGGTTGACAGTTGTTATCTTGTAGAACTTGGAATATATCATTCCAAGTCCTACTGGCATTTAGAGTTTGTGGTGAATAGTTTGCTATTATTCTGATGGGCTTGCCTTTGTAGGTGGCCCATTTACTGTAACTACTTTCAATATATTTTCTTTGGTTTGTGTGTTTAGTAGTTTATTTGTAACATTGGGAGGAGAGGTTCTTTGCAGATTTTGTCTCTTTGGTGTTCTCAAAGCTTCTTGTGTCTGCATTGGAATTTCTTTCCCAATTTGGGAAAATTTTACTCCTATGATTTTGTTGAAAAGGTACTAAGACTCTGGATCAAAATTCTTCTTGTTCTACAATACACTGAATTCGTACATTTGATCTTTTCTTAGTACCCCAGATATTGTGAAATTCTCATTCTTATCTTCCTATTAGCTTGCCTTTCTCTTGGTTGGACTGTATTAGTTCTGCCTCCTGGTTTTCTAGTTTAGATATTCTGTTCTCCCCTCCTTCCATTCTGCTGGTGAGGTTTTCTGGAGTTGTTTATTTGACTGACTGTTTTATCCAGAGCTAGACTATCAGCCTGGTTTTCTTCAGTATTCGAGTTCTGTAGAAAGATAGAATTTGGAGAACACAGTGCTTTATACCTTCCTTCATATTAGATCCTCCTTTCCTGAAAATAAACCCCACTGTTATTTGTTCATCTTTAAGTGGCTGAGACAAAGTATCCCTTTAAGTATCTGCTCATCTTTCACCCATAAGCACATAACTTGTAAAGTCTCTGAAAAGGGAACTATTTTCTTTGTCTCTCTAACCGTGGACAGACTTTTCTCATAGATGCTAATCTCTCAGATAATAGGTATATGACATGCCATGATATTCCCTTCCTTTAGTAATATGGTACGTGGAGAAGAAAGGTGCCAAGTATACATTATTTTACTATGTTACTGCCTTTAGTTGGACATAAAAATAGTAAGAATTTGAAATATAGTCTGTCAGGTGTTTTGTCTATATTCTAGTTAATACAATGGTGAAACACACAATAAAGAAAGGCCAAGAGAATATTTCTACTCCTGGTAGAATAGGAGATGCCACTCAAAGTTGTGATTACTTACATCCCTTCTCAGATCCTAAATGGGACAGTGTTACAAGTGGTAACAGTTACAGTTTAATAGGAAGACTGACATGTTACAAACCGAAATTTCCTTTTTGCCCTTCTACTTGTATATTCTTTTTATTAAATTGACACTTGGTATGGATATATCAACTGTTGTCACCATCATTCCCCTCACCCCTGCCCCCATTTCACTAAAGGCCCTCCAAATGTGATTACTGGCATTCAGCATGTAATTATGGTTAATGAGATGTGAGTGGAAAAGTCTGACGTTTTAGGGGAATGCAAGACTCCTAGATATTTCTGCCCACCCTGTGGCTAGTATATTCTTTCCAGATATTCTTCCTCAAAATTCTGAGTCTTCTTCACTGTACTTTATGTCTACCTCAGTATGTGAGTCTCATCATTCTGGATTTTTACTTTCCTGCATTTGGAGTATTATCAGTGCCTCTATCCCTTACCCTGGCTCATGCTGAGAAGTTCCTCATGGAGGGAGCATTCTTGCTCATCTCACCAATTCTTCTGTGTTTTCATCTGGATCCTAGCTTCTGTGTTAGGTGTGTTCTCCTGCTGACATACAGTAGGTGATTCTTGTTCTGTTGATATATTTTGGTTGTCCTTTGTTCTCTTTGCTTTCTGGAAAATAAAAATAGGTTCCCCAGTGTATTGAACTGAATTGTATTGAATTGTATTGTATTGAATTGTATTGTATTGAATTGATTTTTAGTTCTAGCTATGGTTTCTTTTCCACTGAGTGCATCAATTAGCTAATTAGATAGACATTGTTTACATACCTAGGGTGACTGACACGTGCTCAGGTGTGTACATCTGGTTAGGATCGTTGCTTGGATTTGTCATAGTGCCCTGATTTCTCACCATATTGCTGGCTGCTTTCAAACAGCATTTTATTCCATGTTTTCTGCACTGTCTGTATTAACCATCTGGGTGCTGAATTCCTTCCAGATTCAACCTGATCTCTCAATGTTGTGTGATATTCTGCATTGGTTGCATGTGGTTTCTTAAGCAATAGGTTCTCACTTTTATCTTTAGATGGGTAATCAGGTACTTTGACAGAAACTTGTCTTGTTTGGGAATATTCAAAATTCTCTTCAGTTAACAGCTCAATGTGGGTTGTAATTAATTTCTGGTACTTGAATTTGCCAGGCAGTGCCAAATATTTTAGATTAAGGCTTCCTCCCATTCTCTTGAGGCCTAATATTTACCAGACAACACCTCCATGCTCCTAGTATCCTGCTGATGAGAAAGTATTCTATAATACCAATATATTTTTGGATTTCATTTTGTTTATATTTCCATTCCCCTGTGTCTTCTCATTCTCCTTCCCCAAATAATTCCATCCCTCTCACCTGACCCTCAGGTTCTTGTTGGGTATGACAGCAATTCAAGCTTTTCCAGTTTAGTAACTATGAGTGAGGGAAAGCATGCAGCATTTGTATTTCTATAGAGTGACTTCACTAGTATGATCTGTTCAAATCCTACAAGTTTCCTACCAACTTCATTATATCATTTTTTCCTTGGGAAAGAGTAGAATTCCATTGTGTGTATGTACCACATCTTCATTATTCATTTGTCAAATGATAGGCATCTGGGTTGATTCCAGTTCATAGTCATTGTGAATTTAGTAGTTACTATTGAGCAAATGTTTCTGGAGTAAAGAGTGCAGCATTTAGGGTAGATGCTCAGTACAGGAATGGCAGGGTTAGTTGGTAGCAGTATTTTCATCCTTTTCTGGAGTCTACTTATTGATTTCTATATTTATTGTACAAGTTTGTATTCCCACCAGTAGTTAATTAGGGGCCCTCATTCCCTGAGTGTTCTCAAAATATACTGTCTTTTTTTTTTTTTTTAGATTCCCATCCTTTTGGGTTTGTCATGGAACCTCATAGAAGTTTTATTCTCAATTTCCCTGATAGCTAAGAATGTTGAACATTTTCAGAGATGAGTTTAGCCATTTAATTCTTTCTTTGACAATTATTCTGTTGAATTCTCTGCCCTGTTATTCGAGTATATTGTTTCTTTTTTCTATTGTTTAGTTTTTTGAGTTCCTTTAGATTCTGAATGTTAGGCCTCTGTTAGTGGTATAACTGGCAAAGATTTTCTCCCCATCTGTAGGTAGTTTGTGGGCTCTGTTTAGGGCATGTTATTTGTAGACAAACATTTTATCTTTGTGAGATGCCATGGGTTGAAGGATTTATTTAAGTTCCAGGATTACTGTGGTATTTTTCAGGAAGTATGGCCCTAGTCCTATTTTGTAGAATGTTCCCTTTTTTTTATCCTGTAACTTTAGAATTCTGGATCTTATTTTGAAGCATTTCCTCCATTTGGAGGGTTTTTTTTTTGTTTGTTTGTGTTTGGTTTTGCATGGGAAGAGAAATGGCTATATTTTAATTTTTTCTATATGTAGTTATTCAATATGTCTTGCAATATTTGTTGAGAATGGTATGTTTCTTCTAGTTTACATTGCTGTGATCAATCGAACTAATTAAATATTAAATGTTCATAAAAGACCACATAGAGTAAATGATTATTAAGAACTATTTTAAATATGAAGTCAAAATGCATCTACAGAACACCTCTAAGGAGCTAGAAATCATTAAGTACATTAAGTAATTAAATACCAGTAAATATAAAGAAAGAAGACATAATAATGAGAGACTTATATAGGAAATTTAAGGTTTCTTTTACAGAGAGATCCAAACTTTAAGGGAACATGAAATTATCAACATCTGAAATATCATTATATCCTGAGTTTGTTTTGCTTACTTGGTCAGCTCGAAGTCCAGTAATGATAAATAGAAATAGAATGTGGAATGAAAAGGTAAAGCACAATGTCAGAAGAATTATATCAATGATTACCAAAAGCATCATTGTTTTCCATTGACAAAAATGATTTCTGTTTTCACAACTCATCCTCCCTCCAGTGTATCCAAATCCTCAGATCTCAAATGTTACCCTCCTGCCACTGTTACATGGACTTGGATGTCACACATGACTCTCAGCATAGCCACCAAGTCACTATACCACTTTCTCCCTTCTATATCACCTGTGGCAAGGATCATATTTGCGGGTCTACAGAAGCACACATGCCAGTTTGGTCACACTTAACCATTATCCATGCACTTATTTCTACCCACAATGCCTATTGCCGGGTTCCAATGAGAATATAGGAGCAACTTCCTAAATCCATGAACCTCTTCCTAGATACATACTTCTAGGATTCCAAATGTGAGTCCGAGTGTAGAGGCAATCTCTTTGCCCTTTGTACTGCCTATGCCACCTCCTGCTGGGAAGCCACACATTAGAGGATGCCTCCTAAATCATTCCTAAATATGTTGTTTTGGCACCAAATAAGAAATATATACAAACAATGAATTCAAGAACACAGGAGTAAATGTCCAAAAGAAATCAAAGAAAACACAAAGCAGAGGACATACATATATACAGAGTGCATTCCAAGACAAAAGAAACAAACATCATAATTGAGCTATTTCTAAAGAGGATATTATAATAGAATTCAAAAAATGGATAGCACATCAATGAAAATTTTAACTGAAATGATAACTTAATAAGTGAAATTAAAAGCACTGTGGAATTCCTCTCATATAGACTGCACCACATGAATAACAGCAGATTAGGACGTACAGACCAGGTAAAAGAATAAAAGGATGAGTCAAAATTAATAAGATCCAGATGTATGAAGGAAACAAGTGATATTTTCAATACTATGGGAGGTTATATTTAGAAATTAAGGCTTAGAATGAAATAAACCCTAGACCAAAGGTATCAAATTTATTGAAAGTAATTGTAGAAGAAAATTTCCTAGAAGTAGGAGAAAAGATGCTATCCAGTGACAATAAGCATAGAAACTACCAGACAGGCAGGAATCCCCAAAAAACTAATAGGTCATGTTAAGGGGATAAATATAAATAAAAGAATAAGAAAGGGCACAGAGAGCTCATGACAGAAACACTCAATAACATATAAAAGCAAGGCTATCAAAATAGGTGATTTTTCAACAAACTCTAAATACAAGAAGGGCTTAGTAAAATGACCTACAACTATTGACTAACCACAAGCGGCACAACTGCAGTGTTATAGCACCAAACCAAAGGAAACATGTAGGATGAAGGCAGAAAAGCTAAGTATCAGTGTGGAGCTTAAAGGGGTGTGAGAAAAGATAAAAGGAGGAGGGGAATGAAAGTTTGTTTCAAACACTATAATGAAACAAATCAATCTTTGAAACGCAATAAGAATAAACTTACACATCAGCAGTAACTCTGTATATTTGTGGTCTTAGTTCTCTGATCAAAAGACTTACAGTAGAAGATTCTATCAGAAAAGGAATATTTCTTTATCCTAAAATAATTCACATTGCTATTAGAGAGATAATTTTTTAGGTAACAGATGGAAAAAGATTTTCTAACTGCCATATTTTATTTTTATATTCAACTTGAGAAGACTTACAATCACCTGATAGGAATTAAATGGATTAGGCTATCCCTGGAGAGAATTCCTGTTAGATAATATTGACTAGGTAATTAAAGTGGGAATATCCAAATTTACTGTGGGCAGCACCATAGGAGGACAGAGATCCTCTACTGTATAAAAAGTAAGAGGCATGACTGCCAATGTGCAATATTAATATAGCTCCGTGGGCCTCCTTGCTGGACTGAAAGAGACCACTCTCAGATACCATGCATTCCCTGCCAATAATTTCCTTATCAATTTTGAATATTTTTTAGTATGACCTGGAAGGACAATCTGCAACAAATATGCCTTCCTTTAACCTGATTTTTGTCAGCTATGTTGTCCTAGTAAAGGGGAATTACTTAACATAAGAAGCAAATGAACTCCAAAAATGAATGGACACTTCCAATTCCTGGTGAAATAGAGTTCACATTACAACCAGGAGAGATACCAATACTTTCAAAGACATTATAAAAGCCACGTTTTGCTGTTAATAGATAGGACTGACTGTATATTCCGCATTAATCAGGGCATTGCTTGACTCATTGCCAGATGGTATTTAAGAAAAGTACCATAACATAGGAATTTGTAAAGGAATTTCTGCATAAGCATGAGGTCCTTTGTTCAAATCCATGGCCCTCACCTAAAATTTTGACTTGGTGCACATACCATCCCATGTTCTGAGTTTGGAAAAACTGAATCCCCAGAGATTGGTTGCTTCTGTAGCCAAATTGGTGTTCACCAAGTCCTCAGAATAATTGCATGTATATCAGGCATGGTGATACATACCTTTAATCTCTGCATTTAGGAGGCAAAGGTAGGAGTATCACCATGAGTCCCAGGCTTCCCTAAGACTACATATTGAATTCCAGGTCAGAAGGGGCAAGAGTCAGAACCTGTGTCACAATAAAAACCAAAGAGAAATAATTACATGTAATGTATAAGAACAACTTACACTGGTTTATAGTGTTACACAGTGAAACAAGCATAGGCCCTCTTACACACACATGCCCACACACATGCACATATATGCACAAAAAGTGACCTTCAAAACATGAAGGTGACTATTACCCACAAATACACACCAAAGTACCATAAACTCAATCATTGCTGCATTTATTTTTCATTTCTTAAAACTGAGAATTCTAGCATAAAGATATTCTGTCTGGGGCTGGAGAGATGGCTTAGCAGTTAAGCGCTTGCCTGTGAAGCCTAAGGACCCCGGTTCGATGCTCTGTTCCCCAGGTCCCACGTTAGCCAGATGCACAAGGGGGCACACGCGTCTGGAGTTCATTTGCAGAGGCTGGAAGCCCTGGCGCGCCCATTCTCTCTCTCTCCCTCTATCTGTCTTTCTCTCTGTGTCTGTCCCCCTCAAATAAATAAATAAAAAATATTTTTAAAAAAAAAGATATTCTGTCTGGTGTAAGTCTACTTCCAAGTCCGTGTATGACCTATAGAATATATATAGACTTTTCACCAGTTTCTCATTAGCCAAAGATGATATATTCATAACATAAATACCTTTATGAATTGTCTTTCATTTAATAATTTAAAAATGCCCAGTTGATCCCTATGCTATGTTGGATCATATCCTCACATAAATGTTCATGTTTACATGAGAATTTCAGGAGAAAGCATCACTTATCACATGTACTACATGTCCACTCAAATTGTTTTGACGATTATCCTGTTTGAAGCCTCATCCATAATGATTACTGTGTTTCATTTCAGTGTGCCACTCAAAAAGTATCAATATATTCTGACAATGATTTTTGTCACTGAAGAGATCAACAGAAATCCTAAACTTATACCCAACATGTCTATTAATTTTTTCTTCCACCCTTCCAATTGTGATGATTCATTGATTATTGTCTCTCAAGTACGTTCCACAGAAACTAAACGGATTTTTCTTCCTAATTATCATTGTGAAATAAAAGAATGTAGCTTATTTTTTACAGGACCATCATGGGAAAGAAGTAGCAAAATTGGGACATTAATCTCACTAATTGTTAATACAGGACAGGTGAGACTTTGTGATGTACAGAGTAGAATTACGAATCCCATGTGCTTAGGGTTATTTCCAGTAGATACTTGGTTTATCCATGTATTGTCACATAAAGTAAATAGAGATCATCATCCTTTACTTGGTGGGGTATCTGCACTTAACTTTTAAAAATTGATAGGAGGAACTATGGAGACATACAAATGGATTTGCCACAACCCTTAAACTGTTCAGTACTTTTCCAGAGTCTTATGGATAGTGAAATACAACTAATAATGGTGTGAGCCATCACACTTACTAACATTCTTCCAAAATGGTGATTAACACAATTCAGATCTTAGTTTGAGTTTTCTTCCATTGTTCTTTCTCACATTCATTTCTATGTTCTGTGTCCTTTAGATTCACTATGGCCCATTTAATCCTGTTCTGAGTGACCGTTTTCAGTATCCTTACCTGTATCAGATTGCACCCAAGGAAACAAGGCTGCCTTTTGCCATAGTCTCCCTAATGCTTCATTTCAACTGGACCTGGATGGGGCTGGTCATCTCCGATGATGACCAAGGTATTCAATTTCTCTCAGACTTCAGAGAAAAGATGCAAGGAAATGAACTCTGTTTAGCCTTTGTGAATGTGATCCCATTAAACATGGACTTATACAATACAAGGGCTGAGAAATATTATAAACAAATTGTGACATCATTGGCAAATGTTGTGGTCATTCATGGTGAATTAAATTCCACACTGGAAGTGAGCTTTAGAAGATGGGCAAATTTAGGCATCCGTAGGATCTGGGTCACCACCTCACAGTGGGATGTCATCACAAATACAGGAAGAGACATCAATTTTGACTCATTCTATGGTGCTTTCACATTTTCTAATCACCATCACGAGATTCCCAATTTTAAAAAATTTATTCAGTCAATGAACACTTCTCAATATCCAATAGACTTTTCTGTTCTGAGATCAGAATGGATGTACTTTAATTGTTTGGACATTGAATTTAAATGTAGAACACAGAGTAAATGTGCACTCAATAATTCATTAAAATGGTTTGCACGTCAAGGATTTGACATAGCCATGAATGACGAGAGTTATAATCTATATAATGCTGTGTATGCCTGGGCATATGCTTACCATGCAATGCATTATGAACATGTAGATGTTCACCCAATAACAAGTCTATGTGTACCTGACTGCTCAAAGGTATGTATTGTCATCACTAATACCTTCTAAGTAGCTCCATATATGTTTAAAACCTGTTGCTGGGATTACTCTTGAATTTGGATGCTTCTACATTTGTCTGTGGAAATTCTTTTATTTCACATTATAGGGTACATGCAGTAGAGTTTCATTTTCTGGGTAGGGTTGTAAAAAACAAAGGTATTACTCATATCACATATTATGTCCATTTTGTCTTGCTTAATTGGAACTGATATGTTTTCTTTAGTTTTACCACACTATGAAGAATATGCAATTTATTAACCCCATTGGAGACCTAGTGACTATTAATGAGAAAAGAAAATGTGATGCAGACTATGATATTTTCCACATTTCAAATTATCCACAAGGTCTTGGAATCAAGGTGAAAATAGGACAGTTTACATCATATGGTTCCTTCGGTCAACAATTGTATTTGTCTGATGAGGCCATAGAGTGGGCCACAGGGAGTAGGCAGGTATATTTACCTAACTGTGATGTTTTACTCTCAACATAAATAGATAAAATCATGTGGGCCCATGTGTGCCCTCACTATTTGGCCAAGTGCAACATGTTGTTTATGTTTGTTTTACCAGTGTCCTAGATTTTTTTTATATCTTTTGAAAAATATTTGGAAAAGACAAAAAATTTCATCAGCATCTTGACAGACAGGCTGGGTGTAGTGGTGCATGCCTTTAATTCCACAACTCGGGAGGCAGAGTCAGGGGGATTGCTGTGAGTTCAAGGCCAGCCTGAGATCACATAGTAAATGTCAGGTCAGCCTAGGCTACAGTGAGACTCTACCTCAAAAACAAAAATAATCTTGACAGACATGACAACATACATTGTAATAAATGGAGTGTGACAACTCAATTTTATTGTAGATGTGGATAAAGAGTTTAGTAAGAGTGATTATTTTAACATATCGTTATGAATGGAGTATATAACATTAGTAACTTTTGGAACTACACTTCTGGTTTTCCTCAGATTCCCTCCTCTGTGTGCAGTGAGACTTGCAAGCTTGGTTTCAGGAAGTTCCGACATGAGGGAAACGCTGCCTGTTGTTTTGATTGTTTCCCCTGCCCAGAAAATGAGATTTCTAACAAAACGGGTAAGTTGATGGTTTAGAGAGTCTTTCTCCAGTTTGTCTCTTTTATCCACCTATCTGAAAAAACAGATAATATTTCTTCATTGCTTAATGTAATCACTTGGTTGAAATGATATACACTCATGACCATAAACATAATACTCACTTTACTCCATGAACCACATTTTTAGTACCTATATCCATTGTACATACTGGTTCTCCCACAATAAAAATACTCTTTGAGGTCAAATAGTTAATGAATATATTATTTCTATCAAGGAATGTCACATATTCATATAATCCTCTGTGAATCTACATAAAATGAAGTTAATAAGAAGAAATCTTTCACCTCATTATCTTCCTGGGATGCAAGAGGTTGCTGATGAATAATAAATGCTCAGAGATATAATTTTTGGACTTAAATATTTATACTCATTCTATTCAGTTATTTACTAATTGATTATAGAGGGAAGGGGAGATAAAGTGAGAATGTGAATGCCAGAGCCTCTACCCACTGCAAACGAAGTTCAGATGCATGTGTCACCATGTAGAACTGGTTTACATGGGATGTGGATAGTCAAACCTGGGTCCTTAGTCTTTGCAAGAAAGTACTTTAGACAGTATGCCACCACTCCACCCTTTTCTGGCTTTAGCAATATGTAATTTTGCAAACACTTTCAATATAAGCATAATATCTTCTTAGCGTCTATGTAATAATAATTCAGAAAGCAGTTGATTTTAAGACTTTAGGTAATAGCATATCACAGCTATTTAAATCCTTTATCAGGAAACATAAACATTCCAATTAAAATATCACGTGCATCATTTTAGATGTAATTTGAAGCATTTAAGGAGATAATGAGAAATATTCTGAAGTTAAAAATAAGAATAAAACATATATCTCATATGTCAAATCTACTGGGTTGAGCACAGAATGGAAAACTAAGTACTATTTTATGTTGCCCTCTATTTTACAGGTGAGAACACAATACAATGGGAGTAGCATGATAAAGTAGAACCTAAAGGCTGTGGTCAATATTATCAATGGGATTTAAATATGATATAAATATTAATTCCTCAGTATTTTCTTCTATTAGAGTCTGGAGCACATGCTAACCACCTTTTCAATGTACCAGAAGTCAAAGTGGATACATGATGTAAAAAAAAGGAATGAGATTGACATGATTTTTTAGTATGATTGGAGAATGTCACAAAATGAATAAAATAATATAATTAGAAGTACATTAAAACAATGTTCATTCAAGTAATACTTCAACATGTAATCCAAACTAATTAATTAAATACAAACTTTAGTGGTGTTGGATAAATTCAGTATTAGCATTGAAGTGTTTTTTTTTTTATTTGTACATGTTGGACATGTCATATTTACCAAATTAGGTGCGATGTATGGCCTTATAATATATGATTCATAAAATATATGTGCATAAATTTACAATACATGATTAAGAGAAGTTATAATTACTGGAAAAATATTCTTTTATGTAAATATTCAATAGGAGATACCATATATTTCTTTTTATTTTTTCATTTTTTAAAACATTTTAATTTTGTTTATTTGTTTGCAAGCCAAGAGAGACAGAGAGAAGAGAGACAGACAAAATGGGTTCACAAGGACTTCCAGCCATTAAAAACAAACTGCAGATGCGTGTGATACTTTGCATCTGGCTTTATGTGGGTACTGGGGAATTGAACGCAGGTCATTAAGCTTTGCAGGCAAGTGCCAGAGCCACTGAGCCATTGCTCCAGCCCAAGTTTAATTTTTTTTCTTTGTTTGAATCTATCTCTTAGTTTCTATAGTGGTGTGTGTGTGTGTGTGTGTGTGTGTGTGTGTGTGTAGTTTACTTTTTTATATTCCTTTTTATTGAGACAAGGTCTCACTATGTTTCACAGGCTTGCCTGGAACATCTGGGCTCAAGCAATCCTTCAGCCTCTAGAGTAGCTGAGAATACAGATGTGACCTTCTGCACCCAGGTCTTGATGGAAATGTCAAGTGAGAGCATGCATGATATCAAGAGCCATGTGGGACCATCCTAGTCTCCGAGCTCCTTAGACTAAATTAGCTCTTTTCTTTTTTTTTTTTTAATTTTTATTAACATTTTCCATGATTATAAAATATATCCCATGGTAATTCCCTCCCTCCCCACCCCCACACTTTCCCGTTTGAAATTCCATTCTCAATCATATTACCTCCCCATTACAATCATTGTAATTACATATATACAATATCAACCTATTAAGTATCCTCCTCCCTTCCTTTCTCCACCCTTTATGTCTCCTTTTTAACTTACTGGCCTCTGCTAATAAGTATTTTCATTCTCACACAGAAGCCCAGTCATCTGTAGCTAGGATCCCCATATGAGAGAGAACATGTGGCGCTTGGCTTTCTGGGCCTGGGTTACCTCACTTAGTATAATACTTTCCAGGTCCATCCATTTTTCTGCAAATTTCATAACTTCATTTTTCTTTACCGCTGAGTAGAACTCTATTGTATAAATGTACCACATCTTCATTATCCACTCATCTGTTGAGGGACATCTAGGCCTGTTCCATTTCCCAGCTATTATAAATTGAGCAGCAATAAACATGGTTGAGCATGTACTTCTAAGGAAATGAGATGAGTCCTTTGGATATATGCCTAGGCCATATATTTCTTATAAGTCCTCTTTTATGATTCAATACAATTACAATCAAAACTGTAAAGCACCATGATAGAAAATACAACTTATACGGGGCAAGAATTCTCCCCAGTTCCTTATTGTGTGTCATATTCATTCTTTTTTTTAAAGTTGGCAAATTATCTTGTTCATGATCCTTTCTTGAATAAACTTCTTGACCAAATTATGCTAAAACATAGACCAAGGATTATTGAGGTAAATTTGGAGAAACAGATAAATGGTATGTCATCTCAAAATTTGTATATGAATACCTATTCCAAGTAGATAGATTTCAGTAATAATCATATTAGAGTTAATTATATCTAGGTTTATTCAATTTCATTCATATTCCCTAAAATATGTGTTGGAACAATTATATGTGCCTACTGACATTTGGGTACAAAGCCATAAAACATCAACTGATACAGACAGATAAGTTTCATAAGACAGAGAACTGTAGTATGAGGGAAAAATCACATTTTATTATCTAAATTTATGGATGTTGTCTAACAAAGGTGTTAAAATCAACATAGTATCATGTACCTCTCTGATCTCATACTGCACTGTGTACAGAACTCTGAGCTAGTGTTTTTTTTTTCTTTTTGAGACAAGACTAGCTCTTTTAATGAAAGAGAGCATGAGTGTGAGTTAGTGAGAGAAAGAGAGATAATTGAGGTGCAATGGTCCCTAACCACTGCAGTTGAATTCCAAACGTGTGCCACCTTGTGGAAATGTGCGACTTACTCATGTATCACCAAGTGTGTCTAACTTATGAGAGATGTGGTGAATCAAGCATGGGCCCTTAGGAATTGCAGGCAAGCATCTTAATTGATAAGCCATCTCTCCTGTAGTAGAAATCATAAGAAATACCTCATGTAAGAAATGTCACTATATAATTCTAGTCCACTGCAACAAAATTATTTTATTCTTTTAAGAAAAACAAAGGGTCAAGAGAATATATAAGGTAAGTTAAGTGAATAAAATACAGCTTTGTTAGGGTGAGGAGATGGCTCACCCATTAAAGCAAGGACATGCAAAGCCTAACCACCTCAGTTCACTTCCCCATTACACACAGAAAGACAGATGTACAAAGTGGTGCATGTATGTGGTGCTTGTTTACAGTGGGTAGAGGTTCATGCACACCCACTCTCTCTGGATTTCTCTGTCTCCCTCTGCCTATAAGCAAATAAATAAAGTATTTTTTTTAAAAAAAGCTTTGTTTATCTCACCTAATATGATGGTCTTTATTAATTGTCATCATGGGTATAAAGAGAACTACCTTAATTGTAAATAGGAACTAGAATACAAGAATGTTGTAACAAAGAAGTAAATACTGCCATGAATCTGATGATATTTTGCATTGTCTGCCAGATATGGATCAATGTTTGAAGTGCCCAATCAACCAATATGCTAGCCTAGAGAAAAATCACTGTCTCCAAAAAACTATGAAGTTTCTGGCTTATGAAGATGCCTTGGGGATAGCTCTGGCTTGTATATCGCTTTGCTTCTCTACACTCACTGCTGTTGTACTTGGGGTTTTTGTGAAGCACAAAAACACACCAACTGTGAAGGCCAATAATCGAACAAACAGCTACATCCTGCTCATTTCCCTCAAGTTCTGTTTTCTCTGCCCATTACTCTTCATTGGACACCCCACCACAGCCAAGTGTATCCTGCAGCAGATCACATTTGCACTTCTGTTCACTGTGGCTGGGTCAACTGTTTTGGCCAAAACAATCACTGTGGTTCTGGCCTTCAGGGCCACTGCTCCAGGACAAAAGTTGAGGGGACTGCTGGTATCAGGAGCACCTAACTTCATCATTCCCATCTGTACCTTGATCCAATTTGTTCTCTGTGGCATCTGGATGGGAACATCCCCTCCCTTTGTTGACACTGATGAACACTCGGAACATGGGTACATCATAATTGTGTGCAACAAAGGCTCAGACACTGCCTTCTACTGTGTTCTGGGATACCTTGGATCTCTAGCTATAGGGAGCTTTACTGTGGCTTTCCTGGCCAGAAACCTGCCTGATGCATTCAATGAAGCCAAATTTCTGATCTTCAGCATGCTGGTGTTCTGTAGTGTGTGGGTCACTTTCCTCCCTGTCTATCACAGTTCCAAGGGGATAGCCATGGTGATAGTGGAAGTCTTCTCTATCTTGGCCTCCAGTACAGGATTGATAAGTTGCATCTTTTTCCCCAAGTGTTACATTCTTTTGATAAGACCCAGTAAAAATACTCTAAAGAGGGTGAAGAAAAATCATATTGTACAACCAGTTGATTTTTAAATTTTACCTCATATGTCTTCACTTAAATTATATCCTGTAGAAACCCTTGCACTATTGTAAACACTAAATATTAAAAAGAGGTTAAGATATTTGTTAATGTGTACAAGTCTTATTTGGTCTCTAACATTGTTTGTTTTCTCAATTTTTATTAACATTTTCGATGATTGTAAATATATCCCATGGTAATACCCTCTATGCTCCCCCCCCCACTTTTCCCTTTGAAATTCCATTCTCCATCATATCTCCTCTTCATCTCAATCAGTATCCCTTTTATTTTGATGTCATGATCTTTTCCTCCTCTTATGATGGTCTTCTGTAGGTAGTGTCAGGCACTATGAGGTCATAGATACCCAGGCCATTTTATGTCTGGAAGGAACACGTTGTAAGTAGTCCTACCCATCCATTGGCTCTTACATTCTAACATTGTTTATCAGCTTCCATGTACAGCTGTCAGGCCAGGTTCGATTTACCAACTTCTACCATAAGCCAATTTCACAAACTGTCATATGCCTCTGGAGATGGTTTGCAGTAACAAGAATAATCATTTTCTCACATCTCTCTCCAATTAGTAAATCAAGACACTTAGAATAAAGCATTACTAATGTACTATGTATTTTGCTCCCATTACTCTGGATAACCTGAAATGTATCTGATACCTTCTTCAGATTGTTTCAAAGACACCTACTATAGTTTGCTGGATAGAGCAAATGTCTTTGAGAATGTCTTAAAAGGTTGTATTTGAGTATTCAAAGAATATTCAGAGATACAGTGAGAGTTTGATTAGGAGGTAAAAGAATAGCTCCCTTTGAAAGTAGCAGAGGCCTTACCTAAAGATGTTTTCAATATACATTAAGGTTTTTTCATGCATAGGAGCAAATAGTTCATCCCCTGGAAAACTGAAACAGAATAGTTATGGTTTAAATCACTAGCCATTTGATGTTCTGTGGTAGGGAATATACAAAAGAATGTCAGCAAAACTTTGGTGACAGTGAAAATGTTGTTCATGATGAATATGAAAGACAGTCAGGCATAGGAATAATCCAATATGTGCTTCCTGGTACAACTAAGATGATTGCCCTATCATCTTTTTGCTGAATATTCCTTGTCTTTCCTGAATGAATATATCTGCCTTTGTGTTCCTGAAACCTGAACTTATTTCAAACCTAAATGTCTATCTGGACCATGGAATTCTGAATGTAATATGTAGAGAAGTTTAAATCATAGTGACCAAGGGAATAGCTCATCAGCAGTTTTGTTTTTGATTGATTTTAGTGTGTGTTCTAGCCCATTCTTGTAAAAAAATTACACAAATTATTCAAACATTTATCCGTTGTGAAAATAAATGTGAAAATATTGACTATTCTAAAATATAAATTTGTACAAATATAATACTGCAAAATATGGGTTATATGTAACTGTTAATGTTTCATTTTTTTAAATTGTAGATATGATGATTTCAAGAATTGTTTTCATTTATACATGAATAAACTAATTACTCACATTTGCATAAGTATGTAAAATAAACAATTATTTTTTTTTAAATTTTATATGCTTTAATTTGTAATTGATACACAATTGTACATATTTGGAGCTTAGTATATATATTTTTTAAATGTAATTTATTAGTTTTCTTTTCAGTAAATACAGGCAGTTTGGTACCATTATTTAGGCTCATCTCTGATCTACCCCCTCCCATTAGACCCTCTTTGTTAATGAAAATGTGTCGTGCATTGTGGAGTTAGCCCCCTGTTATTGGTATGATAAATGTCTCTGCAAATCATGACCCAACATGTGACTCTGACATTCTTTCTGCCCCCTCTTCCGCAAAATTTCCCTGAGCCATGTTGGGTTCATTTTTGGTCTGCGTCAGTGCTGCGGTGTTGGGGGCCTCTGAGGCTCTGGCTCTCTGATTTGGTAGGAGTTGATTTTTCTCTGCGTTGTTCTCCTTCCCCTTTGTGCTGGTATCCGGTTCACAGGAAAACATCACCCTTGCTTGTTTCACCAGTTGTCCTTAGTTTCAGTTGGGCCCCTTTTGAGGTATGTTGGGGCAGCTCTCTTCCTAGGATCTGTATCTATCTGGAAAAGAGAAGCAGATTCTCCAATGGAGAGTAAGTTAGTACCCGAGAAATTGAGATAATACTTACTTTTTTTTTTAAAGCATTTTTATTTATTTATTTGAGAGCGACAGACACAGAGGGAAAGACAGATAGAGGGAGAGAGAGAGAGTGGGCGCGCCAGGGCTTCCAGCCTCTGCAAACGAACTCCAGACGCGTGCGCCCCCTTGTGCATCTGGCTAACGTGGGACCTGGGGAACCAAGCCTCGAACCGGGGTCCTTAGGCTTCACAGGCAAGCGCTTAACCGCTAAGCCATCTCTCAAGCCCAATACTTACTTTTTTGATAGACAGTTTGATAGGTGTAGGCCCTCTTATACCCCTAGATTGATGGTAGCTTGATATTGTAGAGTGGGCTTGTGTTTGGGTATGGTTCTGACTTGTTTCCAAGCTCCAGCTATGGGTCTAGTACCACTGAGGGGATCAGTTAGCCAAATCAAGAGCAATTGGTTCCTCACCATGGCTGTGTACCACTATTGCACTTGTGTGGACATCACATCAGGTTTTTTGTTGCTAATTAGGTTAAACAATGAGTTGCTTGGACAGATCTTGGTCATTTCCCCAGTTGCCTATGTAGCACCTTCTGGCACTAGACACACTGACTGTCTGGGGACTGACTCTTTCCTGGCTTCCAGCCATGTCATTCCATTTTATGTGTCAGCTGCGTATGGAGTCTTCAGCAATAGGGTCTTACCACTTCCCTGCCCCTTTTCTGAGGAGGACTTCCTCATTGGGGATGCAGGTCAATCCCACAGGTTTTGTGAGTCACGCCTTTCATGGGCAGCATGCACTTATGGGGGAGAGGCAATATCTCTGTGCAAAATGTCCCAACTTGTGGCTGCAAAAATCTTTCTGCCCCTTTGAAGTACCCATCAAGATTATCATGCATTTTGACCAAGTAGGTTTATTCTCAGGGCAGCAGGGTTTGTTCAAAATAAGGAAATTGACAAATGTAATTTACTACATAAATACACTTAAGCAAAAGAATGATTTTTTTATTTTTATTTTTTTAAATTTATTTATATCTAAGCAGAGAGAGAGAGAATATGCGAATGATTATACCATAATGTATAGTAGCTGCAAACAAACTCCAGACACATGTACTACTTTGTGCATGTGATTCTACATAAGTACTGGATAGTTGGACCAGGGTCATCAAGTTTTTCAGGCCAGAATGCTTTCTGCTAAGCCATCTCTCTGGCCCTAAGAATAACATTCTACTTTCAATGCGGACTCTATGTAGCCATGATGTTGGGTTCTGAATAATATTTCCTGTTTCCCTATAACAAACAATGTCATCAACTCTTCTCTTGCCTTCACTATCATATTGGTTCTATGTTTTACATATGTTGTGATATGTTGTGATCACTCTGCTATAATCCTGTTCCACCAAGAAAGCAGCACTCTTGATCATTTTCCCAATTACTCTTTGTTTTTTCTTGGGCCCTATTGAGGTACAATGGGCTGAATCTCTCCTCAGGAGAAGCAAATTCTCCAACAGACAGTGAAGTCAGCACCAGATAAATGGGGTAACCATTGTTATTTTAGGGAAAATTTAATAGGTGTAGGCCCTCTGTAGCCCACAATTTATAGGAGCTTGGTAATGTATAGCAGGTACTTTTTAAATATGATTCTGACTTGCTTCCTAGCTCCAGCTATGGGTAATGTTTCATTGAGTTGATCAGTTAGACAAATCATGCACAGTTGTTTACCCACCATGGCTGTGTACCACTATTGCAATTGTGTGAGCAGCAAGTCAAGTTGTTTGATGCTGAGTAGCTAAGACCACATGTTGCTTGGACAGATGATAGTCATATCCCTTCCCCCCCTCCCCCATCACTCATGTACCATCTCTGGCACTAGGTGAGCTAACTGTCTGGGGACTGACTCTCTTCCAGATTCCAGCCAAGTCATTCCATGTTGTCCATACCAACAGCATTGGTGTCTTCAGCAGTAGGGTATTAGCACTACTCTATGGTGGGTCATCAATTGCTCTGACAGAAATGTGTCTTCTTTTCAGACACCTTGTAGGTCTCTCTGATCAACAGCTCATTGTGGATGTTATCCAATGCAGGTAGTGGGAGTTACAGGCCAGCGCCAAGGAAAAGAAGGAAGAAAAATATAGGTCATATAAAAGAAATAGAGAGAAGAGAGAGAAGAGGGAAACAGAGAGAGAGAGAGAGAAAGAGAGAGGTGGGGGGAAGATTAAGGTTAGTCTTCATCATACCCTCCCGAGGGCCTTGTGATTCAGGTCTTCCCTCTAATGACTTGATGAAATTTCAAACATTTAGTCTGTCTTTTAGGATGTACAATTTTATGGTACCATTGCCATCTGGGTCCAGTTTAGTGTACCCCACCTCCACACTACCCTCCCCTCCCAACCCACCCTCCTATTTTCTGGTCATAAAATGCACCACATAAACAAGGTTAAACACAAAACCACATGATCATTTTGATAGATGCAGAAAAGGCTTTTGACAAAATACAACATCACTTCATGATCAAAACATTGGAAAGAATTGTCATGATCAGTTCATATCTTAACATAATATAGGCTCTTCATAAAAGTTCCTAAAGCAAAAAGATAATACTTTATGAAAGGGATTGGATAAATTCCCATTGAGATCAGAAACAAGACAGGGCTGTTCACTCTCATGTCTGCTCTTCAATATAGTACTGGAAGTCCTACCTCAAGCAATAAGGAGAAAGAAATAAAAGGGATACGTCTGGAGTGGAAGAAGTTAAGTTAGCTCTATATGCAGATGACATCTTTCTATATATAAGAGACCTGACAAACTCCATCCCAAAATTCTTAAAGGTAATTAACTCCTTTAGCAAAGCAACATGATACAAAATCAATGGACAAAAATCAGTAGTCTTTCTATATGCATATGACAAAGATACAGAGAAAGAAATAAGGGACATTGTTCAATTTTCAAAAGCACAAAAAAATGAAATATATTGGAATAACTTTAACTGAGGAAGTGAAAGATCTTTACAATGAAAACATAAAAACACTCAAAAAAACAAATTGAGGAGGACCTGAGAAAATGAAAAAGCCTGTCATGGCCTTGGATAAGCATAAGTAACATTGTGAAAATGCCAATTCTACCAAAGGCAATAAACAGATTTAATGCAATTCCAATTAACATCCCAACATTGCTCTTCACAGCAATAGAAAAATAGGATCTCAAAATTCATTTGGAAAGGTATAATGCCTTGGATAGCCAAGTGTATCCTCAGCAAAAGAAAATAACCCTAGAGGCATCACCATGCCTGATCTAAAGCTATATTATGCCCTGGCCAGTGGGGAGTTGAACAAGGACTCAAGGATAAGCTAACCTGGGTTAAAGACAAACAGACACAAGAAGGAGACCATGCTAGGCATTTGTCACGGCCTCAAAAGTTTATTCTTACATGTAGGTTTATATAGGGTTGTAGAGGGAAGGGGACGTGGTCAGGGCAAAGATCACAGAGTTACTAGTTAAACCACAGTGCCTTTGTTTCTTCATTAGCTACCGGCAGGATGGGGGAATGTTTGGCCAGGTGTATGATCTGATTGTTTCTGGTAGTTGAATATTAGGTGAGGAAGTAGAAACTTAACTTGCTATATGGCAGTCTTTGTTTGTGGTAGTTGAGTATTAGGTGAGGAAGTAGAAAGTTTAACTTGCTATATGGCAGTCTCTGTTAACATGGCTGAGGTTTGGTTCATAGCTCCCAATAATATTACAAAGCTTTAGTAATAAAAAGAGAATGGTACTGAAATAAAACAGGAGTACAGATAAATGGAATAGACTTGAGGACCTGGACTTTGGGTCAAGCAACTGCACCTACTTGATATTTGAGAAAGGCCCTAACAATATAGGCTATAGAAAAGACAGCATTTTCATCAAATGGTGCTGTAGAAACTGGATAACAATATGCAGGAAACTAAAACATGATCCACACATCTCTCCATGCACAGCATTCAAGTCCAAATGGATCAAAGACCATAATATAAGACCAGAAACTCAGCTACTACTGGAAGAAAATATAAGAGGAAATTTCCATGATATATAAATGGGAAAAGACTTCCTCAACAAAACCACAGTAGCACAGGATGTTAAAGAATTACTCACCCAGTGGGATCACATGAAGCTGAAGAGTTTCTTCACAGAAAAATATATAATAAGCAAAGCCAAAAGATTACCCTCTGAATAGGAGAAAATATTTACTAAATATCCAACTGAAGGAGGCCTAATCTCTAGAATCTACAAAGAACTCAAAATCTTAAGCAACAAAAAGTCAAACAACCCTCTGACCAAAAGGGGCAAAGAACTGCTCAGGCACTTAACAGAGGAAGAAATACAATTGGCAAACACACACTTAAGAAAATATTCATCATCCATAATCATGATGGAAATGCAAATTAAAACAACTATGAACTTCCACCTTGCACCAGTAAGGATAGTAAACATTTAAAAATCCAATGAAAATAAATGCTCGTGAGAATGTGGAGAGATAGGAATGCTCATCCTCTCTTCTTGGGAATGTAAGATGGTACAACCACTTTGGAAAGCAATATGGAGACTCCTATAAAAGCTGACCACATAGTTACCAACAGACCCAGTTATTCCCTTACTGGGCATATACCATGAAACCTCTAAGCCTTAGTCCAGAGAAATTTGTTCAAACATGTTTATAGGTGATGAATTCATAATACCTAACAGCTGGGATCAACCCAGATGTCCATCACTAGAAAAATGGATAACTAAGTTGTGGTATGTCTTCACTATGGAATTCTACACAGCACTAAGGAAGGACGACACAATGAAATGTGAAGAAAAATGGTTGAACCTGGAATAGATCATGCTCACTGTACTCACCCAATCACAGAAAGATAATCACCACAAAGTCTCACTTATCTACAGTACCTAACCTGAATCTACCGAAGATGCCAACATACCTATGAAGTATCTCAAGGACCAAAAAATAGGGTGGGTGGGGAGGTATGGGAAGGTAAGGCAGGGGGGAACACAAATCTGAACACAAATGGCAATGGTACCATAAAACTCTACATCCTAAAGAACAGACCAATGGTTGAACCTTCACCAGGCCCTTATGGGAACACCTGAGTCACAAGGCCCTAGAGAGTGTATGAAAAAGACTGACCTTAATCTCCTACTGCTTCTCTCTCTTTCTCGCTCTTCCTCTTTTCTCTAACTCTTTTATATTACTTATCTTTTTGCTCCTTCTTACAGGTCAGTGGGCACTGACCTGTAACTCCAAGTACCACCAGGTGAATATCATCCACAATGAGCTTTTGATCAGAGACCCACAAGGTGTCCTAAAAGAATGACTGATCTCTGTCTGACTACTTGATGACCCACCATAGGTTAGTGGTAAGACCCTACTGCTGATGACACCATATGCATTTGACATGTAACATGGAATGCCATGGCTTGAAGCTGAAAGAGAGTCAGTAGCCATATAGTTACTGTGTCCAGTTGTAGAAGGTGCTACATGGGCAACTGGGGGAAAATGACCAATATCAGACCAACCAACTCATCATCTAACCTACTTAGCAGCAAATAACCTGTTGTGAATCTCACACAAGTGCAATAGTGGCACACAGCCATAGTGGGCAATCATCTGCTCTTTATTTGGCTAACTGATCAGCTCAGTGACAGAACCCATAGCTAGAGCTGGGAAACAAGACAGAACCACACCCAAAAATGAACCTGTTCTTCACTATTAAGCTACTACCAATCGTGGGCTACAAGAGGGCCTAGCCCTATTAAATTTCTTAGTTTCAGCCAGAGCCCTTGAGGTATGATGGGATGGCTCTTTCCTCAGGATCTACATCTATCTGAAAAAGAGAAGCAGATTCTCCGCCAGACAGTAAGTTAGCACCAGGACAAATGAGATAACCCTTACTTTTTTTAATAGAGAACTTAATAGGTGTAGGCCCTCTTATAGCCCACGATAGATAGTAGCTTGATAGTGGAGAGCAGGCTTATGTTTGAATATGGTTCTGACTTTTTCCCAGCTCCAGCTATGGGTCTCCTACCACTGAGGTGATCAGTTAGCCAAATCAAGAGCAGTTGGTTCCCCACCATGGCTGTGTGCCACTATTGCACTTGGGTGGGTGTCACAATGGGTTATTTGCTGCTAAATAGGTTAGATGCTTGAGCAGATATTGGTCATTTTCCCCCAGTCACCCATGTAGCACCGTCTGGCACTAGATGTGCTGACTGTCTGGGGACTGACTCTCTTCTGGCTTCCAACCATGCTATTCCCATTAGGTGTCAACCACATACAGTGTCTTTAGCAGCAGGGTCTTAGCACTAACCTATGGTGGGTCATCAAGTAGTTGCACAGAAATCTTTCTTTTAGGAAACCTTGTAGGACTCTCTGATCAAAAGCTCATTGTGGATGATAGCCACAT
Source organism: Jaculus jaculus (assembly GCF_020740685.1). Classification (NCBI taxonomy): domain Eukaryota; kingdom Metazoa; phylum Chordata; class Mammalia; order Rodentia; family Dipodidae; genus Jaculus; species Jaculus jaculus. The sequence continues at coordinate 436,822 of NW_025423516.1, read as the reverse complement.
GCTGGTACTGAGAGTTACAGGTCAGTGACCACTATGAAAAGAAAGAAAAAGATAAATAATATACAAGTATTAGAGAGAAGAGAGAGACAGAGAGAGAGAGAGAGGTAGAGAGTGGAGACAGGGAGGGAGGGAAGCTATAGAAGATTAAGGTTGGTCTTCATCATATCCTCTCCAGTGTCTTGTGGCTCAGGTGTTCCCTCCAAGGGCTGAAGGTTCAGCCATTTGGTCTGCCTTTTAGGGAGTATAATTTTAAGGTATCATTGCTGTTTGTGGCTAGATTTGAGTTTTCCACTCCTCCATTGCCCTCCCCTCCATCCCTACCTATTCTATTGTCTATTCCACGAGATGCTTGCTGGGTATGTAAGGCATCTTTTGTAGATTCAGGTTAGGTGCTGTTAATGAGTGAAACTATGTGGCAATTTATTTATTTATTTTTTGATTGGATAAGTTCATGGAGAATGATCTATTCCAGGTTCAACCAGTTTTCCTCAAATTTCATTGTGTCATTTTTTCTTACTGCTGTATAGAATTCCATTGTGTAGATATACCATATCTTAGTAATCCATTCTTATAGTGATGGACATGTGGGTTGATTCCAGCTTTTAGCTATTATGAAGTGAGCCTACAAACATGATTAAGCAAATCACTCTGGCCTGTTGTTTGAAGGTTTTAGGGTAGACGCCCAGTAAGGGAATAACAGGGTCAGTTGGTATCTCCATAGTCAGCTTCTTTAGGAGTCTCCATATTGCTTTCCAAAGTGGTTGTACCATCCTACATTTCCACCAACAGTGGATGAGCGTTCCTACTTCTCCACACCCTCACCAGCATTTATTTTCATTTGATGTTTTGATGTTTGCTTTCCTTACTGGGGTAAGGTAGAATCTCATAGTTGTTTTAATTTGCATTTCTTTGATGATTAGGGATGATGAACATTTTCTTAAATGTATGTTTGCCATTTGCATTTCTTCCTTTGTGAACTGCCTGTTGAGCTCTTTGCCCCATTTTGCGAGTGGGGTGCTTGACTTCTTATTGTTTACATTTTTGAGTTCTTTGTAGATTCTAGAGATTAGGCCTCTATCAGTTGCATAACCCACAAATATTTTCTCCCATTCTGTGGGTAATCTATTGGCTTTGCTTATTGTATTCTTGTCTGTAAAGAAACTCTTCAGCTTCATGAGATCCCATTGGTTGAGTGACTGTTTAAGATTGTGAGCTAATGGGGTTTTGTTCAGGAAGTCTTTTTCCATTCCTATATCATGGAAAGTACTTCCTAAATTTTCTTCCAGTACTAGTCGAGTTTCTGGATTTATATTGAGGTCTTTGATCCATTTGGACTTGAGTGTAGTGCATGGCGAGATGTGTGGATCAAGTTTCAGTTTCCTGCATATGGTTATCCAGTTTGTCCAGCACCATTTGTTGAAGATGCTGTCTTTTTCCAGCCTATATCATTATGGCCTTTGTCGAATATCAAGTAGCTATAGTTGCTTGACTCATACTCCAGGTCCTCAAGTCATTCCATTGGTCTATACTCCTGTTTTTATGTCAGTACCATGCTGTTTTTATGACTATGGTTTTGTAATATAGCTTTAGGTAAGGTATGGTGATGCCTCCAGAGGTATTTCTTTGCTGAGGATATGTTTGGGTATGCGAGGCCTTCTACCTTTCCATAGGAAATTTGAGATCATTTTCTCTATCTCTGTGAAGAATGCTGTAGGCATTTTAATTAGAACTGCATTAAATCTATATTGCCTTTGGTAGGTTTGCCATCTTCACAATGTTAATTATACCTGTCCAGGAGCATGGGAGGTCTTTCCTTTTTGTCAAGTCCTCAATTTCTTTTTTGAGTGTTTTTAGATATATACATATATGTTTTGTATAGTCTTTCACTTCCTTGGTTAATGTTATTCCAAGGTATTTTACTTTTTTGTTGCCTTATTTCTTTCTCTGTATCTTTGTCATTTGCATATAGAAAGGCTAGTAATTTTGGTGCATTGATTTTTATATCCTGCTATTTTTCTATAGGAGTTAATCACCTTCAGGAATTTTGGCATGGAGTCTCTGGGGTTTCTTATATATACAATCATGTCATAAGTGAATCAAGCTAACTGAACTTCTTGCTTTCCACACTGTACCCCTTTTATTTCTTTCTCCTGTCTTATTGCTTGAGCTAGGATATCCAGTTCTATATTGAAGAGCAGAGGTGAGAGTGGACAACTCTGTCTTGTTCCTAATCTCAATAGGAATTCCTTCAGTCTCTCTCCATTAAGTATTATTTGGGCCTTAGGAGCTTTGTATATTACCTTTATTATGTTGTGATATGAACCAACCATGCCAATTCTCTACAATGTTTTGATGATGAAGTGTGTTGTATCTTGTCAAAGGCCTTTTCTGCATCTATCAAAATGATCATGTGGTTTTTATGTTTAACCTTGTTTATGTGGTGTATTAGATTAACAGATTTCCATATGTTAAAACACCCCTGTGTTCCTGGCATGAATCCCACTTGCACAAGTTGGATAATGCCTTTTTTGTTTGTTTGTTTTACAAAGTAACTATTACTATTAATTTTAATCTAATTGAAATATTAATATGAAAATGTCATGACCTGTTAAATTCTTAATATTTTGTGAGAAGACACAATAGAACATTCTGCATCTATGTATAGTCAGAATATTTCCAATACATTGGATAATACTTTTGATGTGTTGTTGGATTTGATATGCGAGGATTTGGTTCAGGATCTTTGCATCTAAGTCATCAGGGAAATAGGCCGGTAGTATCTTTTCTTGTGGCATCGCTGCCTGGTTTAGAATTAGGGTGATACTAGCTTCATAAAAGGAGTTAGGTAGCTTTCCCTGTTCTCCAATTGTGTGGCACAGTTTGAGGAAGGTTGATTTGAGTTCTTCCATGAAGGATTGATAGAATTCAGCTGAGAAGTCATGTGGTCCTGGACTATTCTTTCTGGGGAGTTTTTTTTTTTTTTTGTTACTACTTTTTCAATCAACATGAGTATGATGGGTTCATTGAGGAGATTAATCTGCTCTGATGTTAGCTTTGACAGATGGTATGCATCCAGGAATTTATTCTTCTTCTCCACATTATCCAGTTTTGTGAAGTAGAGGTTTTTCAAATAAGTCTGGATGATGCTCCCAATTTCACTTATGTCAGTTATGAACTCTCCTTTTTCATATTGAATTTTGTTATTTGAAGCTTCTTTTTTCTTTTTCTTTTTCTTTTTCTTTTTTTTTTTATTTTGCTTGATCAAATTGGCCAGGGGTTTGTCAATCTTGTTTATTTTTTTAAAAGAACCAGTTCTTTGTTTTGTCAATTGTCTTAATTGTTTCCTTGGTTTCCAATTCATTAATTTCTGCTCTTCTTTTAATTATTTCTTTCCTTCTGGAGCTCATTGGCTTGGATTTTTCTTGCTTTTCCAGTGCCTTTAGGTATATGGTTAGGTTATTAATTTGGGATCTCTCTGTCTTTGTAATAAAGGCATTGAGTGCTATGAATTTTCCCCTGAGAACCGCCTTCATTGTGTCCCATAAGTTTTGGTACTATGTGTTCTCATCATCATTCAATTCTAGAAATTTTTCAACTTCATTTTTTATTTCATCCACTATCCATTTATTGTTTAAAAGTGTTCTGTTCAATTTCCAGGTGCTGTTTGGATTCTTGGTTGGTATTTTGTTTTTGATTTCTAGCAATATAGCATTGTGATCTGATATCATACATGGAATTATGTCAATATTTCTAAATATGTGGATGCAGTCTTTTTGACCCAGTATATGGTCTATTTTAGAGAATGTTCCATGGGCTGCTGAGAAGAATGTGCAGTCTGTGGATTTGGGATGGAAAGTTCTGTAGATGTCCATTTGATCTAAGTGATCTATGGTTTTGTTGAGCTCTCTTACTTCGCTGTTAAGTTTCTGTTTGGATGTTCTGTCTATTACTGATAGTGGTATGTTGAAGTCCCTAGTTATGGTGGTGCTGGTCATTATTTCTGTTTAATTGTTAAGTAGGTTTTGTTTTATGAACTGTGGTGCCCCTGTGTTTGGTGCATACAGATTTATGATTGTAATATCCTCTTTATGAATCAATCCCTTGATAAGTAGGAAGTGGCCTTCTTTGTCTTTTTTGATTATTTTTGGTTTGAAGTCTATTTTATCCAATATTATTTTAGCTACACCTGCTTGTTTCTTATTCCCATTTGCTTGGAATATTATTTTCCACCTTTTCACCCTGAGGAGATATCTTTCTTTAGTGGTGAGGTGTGTTTCATGTAGACAACAGATTGAGGGGTATAATTTTTTGATCCATCCTGTTAGCTTTTGTCTCTTGATGGGTGAACTAAGGGCATTAATGTTTAGGGTAATGACTGTGAGATTTGATTTGATCCCTGCCATATTGTGATGGTATATGTGGGTTGGTTTTTTCATGGAATTTGATGTTTTTGTTCCTACTCTGATTTAGGTTATTAATGATCTTCTTCTTGTAGGCTTTTGATAATGGTTATTTGGTTCTTCTCTGTGTAAAATTTTCTGAAATATTCTCTGGAGGTTTGGTTTTATGTTTATATAATTGTAAAGCTGAGTTTTGTCATGGAAAGTTTTTCTTTCACAATTTATTATGAGGGATACTTTTGCTGGGTAGAGTAGTTTGGGTTGGAAGCCATATATTCTTAGACTTTTCAGTGTTTCATTCCAGGCCTTTCTAGCTTTCAGGGGTTCCATTGAGTAGTATGAAGTAATTCTGATGGGGTTACCTTTGAAAGTGATGTGTTGTTTTACCCTAGGTGCTTTTAGTATTTCCTGTTCAGTGTCAAGCTCCCTTTTCACATCATTTTCTGATTTTCTTGATGATTCCTGGAATTCATCCTTACAATTTTTATGTCTTTGTTTAGCATGGCCAGCTGATTTTTAAGGTCTTCTTTATTTTTCACTCCCTCAAATCTACTAACTCTCTTTGAACTCCTTCCATTTTCTTATCTATTAGATCTAGTTTAGTGATGGCAGCATCCACATGATTATCAGTCCTTTTTTGTTTTTCTGCAAATTCTACCAGTAGCTTGGTCAAGGTTGCATTGCTCATAGCTTCATTTTGGTGATCTGATCCTATTGACTCTTCTATGTTTTGATTAGAGATGTTCATTGTAGGACTGGGTGATCTAACTAGATTTTCTTGCATTTGATTTTTCATGTTATTTCTGTTGTGCTGTGGTCTGTCCATGATAGTTTATGGGCATGTAGGTGGTTGGATCAGCCTGGGCTCAAGCACAATAGGAATCTGAGGCAGTATGGGGTAGTTGCCAAGCAACCTGGGCTTTGGCTCTCATTTTCTATAGCCCCCTGATCTACTGCCTGCCCAAGGTGCCAAAATTGCCCCAATCTCTCAAGTGGTAATGAACCAAAGCTGCCTGTGTTTGAGCTAGGAGGGACAATGAGGCACCAAGCACTAAAGCAGCCCATTGTCTGGCATGGGAACACTGGGAACTGGAAGCAGTCTGCACTCCCCTGCCACAGGATAATGGGGGCCAGCCAGCACATCAGATTGGTAGGGGATGGCACCTGAGCTGGCCCTAGCAACAGACAACGTCTCAGCTTGCATGGCAGTTGCTGTCGGCCTAGACTCGCTGAATGTGCAGTAGCAGGAGCAGTAATTGAGCAAGTGGGCAGAGCAGTCTAAGATTCCACAGGCAGGAATTGAAGGCATGTGGGGCACTGCCATGGATACCACAGCTACTTGGGGTAGGGTTGGGCTACCAGCCCGTAAGAGAATCAGTGATTTCCTGTTTTTCTTCCCTCTGTGCCCTCCCACTGGCAATCTATTGGTGATTGCTCTCCCCTAAAAGAGCCAGTAAACCCTTAATGTCTTGCCTTTCTTTCCCTGCAATCTGCAGTGCAGCTAGGTGGTTGCCATCTTGGCCGGTAGTTGTATGTCTTAGGACTTTTTGAAATTAATAAAGGATAAAGCTGTATTTCCTGGTAGGAAACAGAAAATGCTCTGCCTTTTGAAAATTTATCTGGGGAACAGGAGAGAGGGCAAAGTGGTTAGGGTGATTGCCTGCACGGCTGAATGATTGGGGTTTGATTACCCAGTACCCACGTAAAGCCAGATGCACAAGATACATGCATTGGGATATGGTTTGCACCAGGTGGAGGCTCTGGGGTGGTCTCTGTATCTCACCTATATGCTTGCATATAAATAAAACTCTTTTTTAAAATATCTGGAGTGGTAGAGAGATGGCATAGTGGTTGAAGTGCTTGCCTAAGAAACCTAAGGACCCATGTTCATCTCTCCAGATCCCACTAAATTAGACATTCAAAGGTGAGGCAAGCACAAGATTGCACATGCCCACTATATAGTGCAAGTGTCTAAAGTTCAATTTCAGTGGCTGAGGCCCTGGCATGTCAATTCTCTCTCTCACTCTGTCTCTCACTCTCTAAAAATTAAAAACAAAACAACACAAGAAGACACAGTTAATCTCAAATATATTTGGACTTCAACAAATTGATACAGGAAAATAGCTTCCAGTTGTACTTTATTTATTTATTTTGAGGTAAGGTCTTGTTTTAGGTCAGGCTGATCTGGAATTCACTATGTCTTCTCAGTTTGGCCACAAATTCATGGCCATGATCCTCCTGCCTCTGTCTCATGAGTGACAATATACCATCAAGTAGGAATCCTGGTAGATTTATAAGCATGAGGAGGGATGATAACGCACAGTGCTTTATTGTCTCCCACCATGTGACTGATGGAAGTCACGTGATCCTGAGGAACCTGAACACAGGAAAGTCACAAGCAGGTAGACTTCCAGCACCATTGTCACAATGCCCATGTAAAGTACCCATGTAAAGCCCGATGCAAATCAAAACCAATCTTCCCTTCTAAAGCCAATTCCAATCACATACTAGAACAAAGAAAAATTCAGATAAGTGCTATGTTTAATAAATAAATGATTTAGAGAATTTTAAATTTCTGTTTAATGTGTATATAATCAGTATAATCTGCATTAAACTTGATTTTTATTTTTTTTTAAAAGGACAGGACTATCATTTACATTTAAGAAAGGCCAGTCACCTACATTTTCTTCTGACATTTAACCTGAATGTGGTATCTTTAAATCCCAAGTTTGCCTTTTTCTTTTTTTTTAATATTTTTATTTGTTCATTATTTATTTATTTATTTGAGAGCGACAGACATAGAGAGAAAGACAGATAGAGGGAGAGAGAGAGAATGGGTGAGCCAGGGCCTCCAGCCACTGCAAACAAACTCTAGACTTGTGCGCCCCCTTTTGCATCTGGCTAATGTGGGACCTGGGGAACCGAGCCTTGAACCAGGTCATCAGGCTTCACAGGCAAGCGCTTAACCACTAAGCCATCTCTCCAGCCCTGCCTTTTTCTTTTTTAAAAAATATTTTTCCTTCTTTACTTATTTGAGAGACAGGCAGATAGAGAGAACGGGCATGCCAGGGCCATCAACCACTGCAAACAAGCTGCAGACACAGATTGGTTTATGTGGGTACTAGGGAATCAAACTTGGGGCCTCTAGCTTTGAGGAGAGAGAGGGAATGGAGATGGGAGGAAGGGAGAAAGGAATGAGATAAGGAAGAGAGGAAAGAAGGAATGAAGAAAGGGAATGAGGGAGGGGAAAAGAAAAACCACAATGCAATATCATTTCAAATGTCAGAATAATGATCAATGAAATGATCTACTCAGAAGAAAAATCAAACATGGGCCTTTCTCACAGCAATCCAACAAGGCCAATAAATTTCAAAGGCTGCTCTAAAGAGAATATTCACATAGACTCCATGAAAACATGGCCTCATTATCCATTTTTTGAAAGAAAAAAAACAATAATTCTATAAAGAATTGCTTGCATGAAATCTTAAAGACCAAATAACTGCTATGTAAAGAACCACAAATAACAGTTTCCTTTCTAGATACAACTGTACTAACCCACAGTCACATCTGACATAATAATGATGATAATAATAATAATAATAGTAATAATAATAAAAAAAACAGGTTTGATAGATGGTTCAACAACTCAGGTGCTTGGCCGCAAAGCTAACAATGCAGGTTCCATTACCCAGGATCTACATCAAGTCAGGTACACAAGGTGGTGCATGTGTCAAAATTTTTTTCCAGTGGCTGGAGGCCCTGATTCCCATGCTGTTCTATCTCTCCCTGATTCCAAACAAATAAAATAAATAAACAAATAATAAAACCAAATTTAATAGCACAAATGAAATTTTTTCTCTCTCTCAAAAAATAATTTAAATTAAATTAAGTTTAAAAGGTACTGTTTAGGTTGGATGTGGTGGTGCACAGCTATGGGTCTCAGTATTTAGGAGAATGATGCAGGAAATTCTTCACATCTTAGAGGCCAACCTGAGTTATGTAGTAAGACTTGTGATAAATATTACATACATGTATAAATATTTTCAATAAAGGAAGAAAAAAGTGAATTAAACAAACCTATCAAAAACATGTACCATCATAAGAGTAGGAAAGGACCATGACATTAAAATAAAAGAGATTTATTGAGATGAGGAGGGGATATGATGGAGAATGGAATTTCAAAGGGGAAAGTGTGGGGGGGGAGGAGGGTACTACTATGGGATATTTTTTATCATCATGGAAAATATTAATAAAAATTGAGAAAAAAAACATGAGCTGGCTTGTAGTGTATGTAGGTAATGAGAGAGAGAGAGAGAGAGAGATGGAATCAGAGAGAAAAAGAGAATTGGTGTGCCAGGGCCTCAAGCCACTGCAAACAAACTCTAGACACATGTATTACCTTGTGCATTTGGCTTGAAGTTGGTATTGGGGAATCAAACCTTGGTCCTTTGGCTTTGCAAGCAAGCACCTTAAGCACTAAGCCATCTCTCCAGACTTAAAGAGTATCTTATAAAACCATTTATTAACTTATTAATTTTAGGGCTGGAGAGATGGCTTAGTGGATAAGGCACTTGCCTGAGAAGCCCAAAGGCCCATGTTTAACTCTTCAAATCCCATGTAAGCCAGACACAGAAGGTGACATAAATGTGCAAGTTTGTACATGTGCACAAGATGGTGCACATGTATGGAGTTCAATTACAGTTGCTAGAGGCCCCGAAACACCCATTCTCTCTCTCTCACTCTGTATCCTCTATCTCTGTTTCTCACTCTCTTTCTCAGTCTATCTCTCCCACATAAAATGGCCAGTCTGTTGGGCTTGCCTCAACACAAAAAAAGATACTAATATTATCTGGGTATGGTGGTGGATCCCTATAATCTCATCACTCAGGAGGGAGAGGTAGGAGGATCACTTTGAGTATTAGGCCGGCCTGAGACTACATAGTGAATTCCAGGTCAGCCTGGGCTACAGTGCAACCTTATCTCAAAATACAAGAAAAAAAAATTAATTATCTGTGAGCATCTGTCCTGGTCAGCTTCATTTTATGGGATGAATCTCCAGACCAGGCATAGTATATGGGAAGAACATTGAAGATTACAGACTCAGAAGTGCCATCATGGTAGAAGAAGCTGGGCCCACCTCCACAGATCCACACACAGAGGGAAAAAAGGCCACTGCCACCAGCATCACAAGCAAGCACACTTCAGGATTTCCCTAATGACAGAACTCAAGCACTTTACATAACTTTAGGTGGAAATAGATCTGCCCCCAAACTGCCCCAAATCTCCTGGATCCTAGGATCCACCCACAGTGACTTCTCCTCTAGCATGCTGGCTGGAGATCAAAATTACAAACTTGAATAAAACTCCTGCATCTATTGAGGGACATCCATTCAAACCACTATAGCATCAAACCACAACTTTATCTCAATCTTCAATCCCAATTCAACAACAGAGCCCCCCAAATTATTACATTTTATATTATTTTTATTCATATTATATATTTAAATTTTTTGTTATATGTTTATAAATGCATAATATACAATTATTCACCATTAACTTTATTGTCAGCATAGAGTTAGACATCAATACCACAAGCCAAGGATAAGGTTCTATTATGAAATTCTTTAGAGAAATAAAAGTGGTCCACTGCAGACAAGCTATGCACTACACTAGACCTTCAGAAAGTTTAATGTGCTAAAAAAAAATCACCGGGGAAAAATTTTTATCTCTCTGCACAATAGAACTTTGACATGAGGATTGGGGAGATTGCTCAGTTGTTAAAGGTGAATGCTTGTAAAGCCTAAGGACCAAGATTTGATTCCCCACGACCCACATACAGGCAGATGCATAAGGTGGCACATTCATCTTGAGTTCATTTGCAGTGGCTAGAGGACATTGTGCACCTACTCTGTCAGTCTTTCTCTCTCTCACACACATAAAAATAAATAAATAAACTATTAAATCTGTAAAAAGAAATAGGAAAGAAAAGACAGGAGTAGTGGTGTATGCCTTTTATCCCAGAACATGGGAGAATTGTGGTGTGTTTGAGAACAGCATGACACTACATAGTAAATTCCAAGTCAGCCTGGGCTAGAGCGAGATATTACCTCAAAAAGCAACAACAACAACAAAAAGAAAAGTAAAAATAAAAGATGGAAGTTATTGTCTATGGGGAGTCTATGGGGTGGGGCCATTACATTATTTATGAAGTTGGAAATCTGTATCGTGGACTTATAAGAGGGACAGACAGACCCAGACCCAGACATTCATTACAACAGGAAGCATATTCAATATATTTTTTGTCAATATACTTTCTTTCCTTTTCCTGTTTCTAATCAACGTGGAACTCTTGTCAGTGAAAATACCATCACCAAACATCATCCTCAACCATCTACTTCCACGTAAGATGGGTTAAACCTTTTTAATTTCCATCACAGGTGTCTGTGGTAATGTGTGAAAGTACTAAAAAGATAGATAGGTACTAGCATGATGAACACATGCTCTCAGATAATTAGAGTTAGAGAGGGGTGGAGAGATGCTCAGTGGTCAGGACAAAGCCTAACAACCCAAGTTTGATTGCCCAGGACCCAAGTAAGCATGGATGCACAACGTGGTGCATGGGTGTGGAGTTCATCTGCAGCAGCTAGAGGTTCGGTGCACACAAACTGTCTCTGTGTCCCTCTTTAATCTCTCTCTTCTCCCAAATAAGTAAATAACTTTTTAAAAAAGAAGCTAGTGAGAATCAAATCATGAAAGACTTCCAAAGCATTGAATTTTTATTCAGTATCTGCTGACCAAGAATGCAAGGGCCTATGTTGGACAGATAAATTTGCCGAGAGGTCACTTGACTACAAATCGAGGTTCAGTTCCCCAGAACCCATGTAAAGCCAAATATACAAAGTGGCTTATGTTTCTGGATTTTGCTTGCAGTGGCTGGAGGCCCTGCGGCAGCCATTCTCTCCTCCCTCTTAAATAAATATTTTTTAAAAAGAGAACAGACTGCAAGGGCAGGAAGAAAAGTTGGCCAAAAGGCGTGGGAAGTTCTTCAAATGGTGAAGATGCTGTCTTGAGTATGTGTGTGGAAATTGGCCACATATGAGTTCAAGAGGATGCAGTATCGAAGACCCCATCCCCGGTTCACACATGTCACAACCATCCTGGCTCAGTCTCCTGCAACTGCTCAGGGACTGACGAGCTTCACTGAGGACAGACACACAGACATCAAGGGAGCAAGAAAGGCAGTTGGGATGCAAGCGTCTTTTGTTTACAAGAAAATAGGGGGCTGGAGAAAGAGCTTAGTGGTTAAGGTACTTGCCTGAAAAGTCAAAAGACCCAAGTTTGATTCCCCAGTACCCATGTGAAGCCATTTGCACAAGGTGGCCTATGCATCTGGAGTTTTCTTGTAGGGGATGGAGGCTATGGTGACCCATTCCCCCCCCCTTTCTCTCTCTCTCTCTAAAATCAATAAAATATTTAAAAGGAAAGATGGGGGCTGGAGAGATGGCTTAGTGGTTAAACACTTGCCTGTGAAGCCTAAGGACCCCGGTTCGAGGCTCGGTTCCCCAGGTCCCACGTTAGCCAGATGCTCAAGGGGGCGCATGCGTCTGGAGTTCGTTTGCAGAGGCTGGAAGCCCTGGCGCACCCATTCTCTCTCTCTCACCCTCTATCTGTCTTTCTCTCTGTGTCTGTCACTCTCAAATAAATAAATTTAAAAAAAATTAAAAATAAAAAAAAATAAAAATAAAAGGAAAGATGGAGGAAGGGAATGGCAGGAAAATAAAGAAAGCAGGAACCTTGTGACAGTGTCCAGTTAGGGCTAAGTCCTCAGACAAACACTTCCTAGAATACACAGAACCACAACATCCTTGCAGTCAAAGGCAGACAAATTGTACTGCCCTGTTCTATGCATGGATCCTCAGTACTTGGAATTGGTTTTTTCTTTACTTTTACTATCAAAAAGGCTTTGCACATGTGGCTATATCCATAATTTTGAAGTGGATGGATGAAGTTGGATGATCTGCAAGTGCAGGAGTTCTTACCAAGTACAGGCAGGAGATGGGGATGGGTCAGGGTTTGGGATATGGGAGGATTAACGATGAGGAAGGGTTACAGATGGATCTAGGTTAGGGATGAAAGAGGGTTAAGGATGGAAGAGGGCTAGGAAGGTAGAGGGTTAGGTACAGGGGAGGATTACAAAAGAATAAGACATGGAGGAGAGTGACAAGAGAGTTAGACATGGAGGACAATCACAAGACAGTTAGCCATGGAGGACAGCGACAAGAGAGTTCTACAGGGAGGAGAGTCACAAGAAAGTAAAAAAGGAGGAGAGTTGGGAATGGAGGGAAGTAGGAGTGGAGGACAAGTGGGAATGGTGTAGCCTGGTCAAAAGTCAAGGTATGATGGTATCTGTACAAGCTAGGGACTTGACATCAAACAATTTTGCCCAGAGGCAACAACCCTCCTCCTCCTAGACTTCCTCCTGTGATTTAGCTACTTAAGACGTATTTCTAGCTCCACACATGTCTCTATCCATGCAAGCTGTTGAAAGCAGTAAGTTGGAACTGCATTGAATGAGTAGAAATGAAAATGAATTATAACTGACACTATGCCCTTCTTTTTTTTTTTTTTTTTTTGAGGTAGGTTTTCACTAAAGCCCAGGCTGAACTGGAATTTACTTGGTAGTCTCAGGGTGGCTTTGAACTCACAGCTATGATTCTCTTTCTCTGCCTCCACAGTGCTGGAATTAAAGAAATATGCCACCATATCTGTTTCTTATTTATTTATTTATGAAAGAAAAACAGGCAGGTAGAGAGACAGAGATAATGGATGTGCCAGGGCCTCTAACCACTGCAAAGGAACTCCAGACATATGTGGATCTTAGCTACAAGTGATTGGAATTCTATGTGAGTAGGAATAAATTTCAGTAGCAGAGAACAGTAAGGTATAAAGGGGAGATAAAGAGAATAGAAAGGGAGGGAGGGAGGTCTTCATAGGCTGGTTTTGTATGTATGTAATTATAATAACAGATTAATGGGGGTGAAAGGCCTAGGTGAGGTCAGGGAAAGAGATTGAGTAAAGGAAATGTGCAGGGTAGTGCCAGGCTCCCCCAGCAGGTAGTGCTGAGGAAGGACCAGGCCCTCTGGTTCCTAACAAGGTGTTCAGGAGGAGGATGAACTTTGGATGACTCAGAACCTCTCCTAGTCATTGGAGAAAAACCACACTGAGTAGGGAGTCTGGTTGAAGCAGGAACTTGCTTTATTGTCACAGGAGGTTGCCTATATAATGTTGAGAACAACTGTGGGTATTCTAGGAAGAGGTGAGGGGTAAGGGCCAATCCTAAACTGTGACTATTGAAATGATAATTCCAACTCCTGCAGGGAAGTAGCAAGCAAGAAGCCATTAGGTGTCTTGCTGAGTCCTAGCTGGCCAGAGACAGGTTGCCAAACTTTAGCTAGGCTCAGGAAGTTCCACTAGGCCTCACGTCCAGGCCTCTTAAGGCCCAACAGGGTAGGTTAATTAAAATTTAACATGATATGTAAGTCATATGGAAACCTACTTTTTTTGGACAATGGAACACTCAGATGCCATAGATTGTTACTAGAAAATATTCAGTGCCATGTATAAGATACTTTCCAGTGAGTTTTTGGCCAGGGAGATCACCAATAGTCCCAAAATATTACAAGCTTTTGCCAACACTCTTGGTTTCCCACCAGGAATAGATGGTAATACCCTATTGCTGAAGACTCCACATACTTGGGCTGTATGGTCATGGAGAAATCCTGCTGGAGCTGTGCTGAAAACCTCCTCCATGTAGAACTGCTGACAGAAAGCTTGAAAAAGCTACACTGCATAGAGCTCAATGGGAGAAAGAAATCACCAGTGGAGATATTCAACAATGGACACTGCAAGCCTTACATTTGAACAGTCAGGCCAAATGAGCCAACAAGTGTGTTGCAGTCAGGTTCATGTTGCTGGTAGAAATCACCCAACCAAGAACATCTTGTGGGAGTAAAAGAGGTTTATTTTGGATTACAGACTTGAAGGGATTCTCTGCGATGGCAGAGAAAATGGTGGCATGAGCAGAGGATGGACATCACACCCTGGTAAATATCACGTGGACAACAGGAACATGAGAATGTTCCAAATACTGGCAAGAGAAACTGGCTACAATGCCCATAACCTGCCCACAACAATACTACACTGCTTCTGAGAGGCATTCATTCCCAAGTCTCCATCAGCTGGGAACCTAGCATTCAAACACCTAAATTTATAGGGGGCACATGAATCAAACCATCACATTCTGCCCCAGGGCCCCATAAACTCATAACCATACATGATGCGAAATGCAATGCATTCATCCAACTTTTAAGCCCCAATAGTTTTTTATCAATTCTAATAACATTCATATATTCCCATAGTCCAAGGACTATAAACTGAGTTATAATACCAAAAAATTCCCTAAAAAACCCACAATGGCAAAGAATAAACATTCACACTTGCCGGAGCCTGCCCGCGGAAAGGGTTCGAGCCTGATTGGGAGTGAGGATTAAGGAAAGACAGAAGAAAGAGTGAAAGCATGGACTCCAGTCCAGGGCTGAAGCAAGGCCTCAAGCCAGGACTGAAGACATGGTTTATTTCACAGCATTCCTTCTTATATCTTTTTTACAAACAATTTGTTTATGGACAAAAATTTTATGAGCTTTACAAGTTCCTTATCAAAAAACCTTCCCATTACAGAGTTTTGCATTTCAATCATTTCTCAGTACAAAGGACCAGCTGAATGGCTGAAGATACCTAATGGCTAAATGATACTTAAAAGATACCTAAATGGCTGAAGATACCTAATCTTGCTTACAGGTAGGCTGTTATGGTTATGCTAATGTCTTGCTGCCAGATAGCTTCCCAACACTTACTTGCAGGAAGGCTGCTATAGTTTTGCTAATGTCCTGTGGCCAGAAGCCCAGGGCTATGGATACAAGTCCAGCCAAAATGGCTCCCTCCACACACTGCAAAAGATGGTATTGGGCATAGCAGAGAAATATTTAACCAATATAAGATTTAAACAGGGCAAACATAAAATTCAGTAGCTCCATGTCCAACAACAAATTTCCAAGTCCAATAATTCTAACCAACCACGTCTTTGGAGTTCCCATTCAGCTCCACCAGCTGTGCTACACACTGTCCAGGAAAGCTTCATCTGGGCCCAGCAGCTCTCCTTGGCAGCCATCTCATGGTCACTGCTTCTCCACTGTGTCTTCACTGCAACCCACAGTTAATCCTCATGGTCCCATGGGGGTCTCCATGCAGGCATCCAGCAAACCTTTTTCACACTGCCAATGGCCATTCACAAAACACAAGACCATGTTGCAAACTCAATGACCCTCTCTTTCCTAAATTTCTCATACTGCACAATGCCAATTTGTTAATCCAAAGGTGAATAAAGCAGACTTTAAAACGAGGACATTCCTTGAGCACTCAGGCCCCTTCAAGAGTCTATGTTCTTCCTGTTGCCCCAGTCCAGGTAAACTGGCCCAATCTCAGAGGTTGTAATCTCTCAATTTTAGCTGAACAGGCAGTAGTTTTTGCATAAATATTTCTTTCTGTGCCATATCCTTCTGCTCACAGCAGTTCATTTCTAAGTGACCCTGCACAACTTCTCAGGACATGGGCACAACAGCAAGCTTCTCACACAAACTGCTAGCACAGTCCAGGCAAGGCTCTTTCTCATGTTCATAAGCCAAACCTCACGGTCTATAGTTATTACTGCATTAAACTCTTTCAACTCTGACAATAGTCCACCAAATGACATGCAGCACTACAAGGCATCTCTTAGGCCAAGGTTTCCAATCCTTCCACATTCTTCTTGAAAATCAGCTCCCAAAGGCCAAACCCACACAGCCAGGTGTCTAGCAGCAATCCCACTCCTTGGTACCACTTTACAGTTGCAGGCAGGTTCACATTGCTGGTATAAGAAACCCAACAAGGAGCATCTTGAGGGGGAAAATAGGTTTATTTTGGCTTAAAGACTCGAGTGCATGCTTCATGATGGCAGTTAAAATGATGGCATGAGCAGAGGATGGACATCACTCCCTGGCCAACATCAGGTGGACAACAGGAACAGAAGAATGTGCAAAACACTGGCAAGAGAAACTGGCAACAATGCCCATAAAACTCCCCCCAACAATACACTGCCTTCAAGAGGCATTAATTCACAAATCTCCATCAGCTGAGAACCTAGCATTCAGAACACCTAAATTTATGGAGGGCATCTGAATCAAACCACCACAGTGTGCAATAATGGCATGTCTGCAATTGAGGAGAACAACTGTTCTATAATTGGACTGCAGGCCTGCTCCATGGGAGAGAATATATCTTTGATACTGACAACCTACAACAGGATTAGTCACGAGCCTTAGGGGTGTAATGTCTGCTGCTATCTGGCTAAATGTATATACTATGCTCACCAAACTGCCCAGAAAGCGCTTCTCTCAATATTCCTACCCATATATTAATGCTACTCTCACTTTTGGTAGAGAACCTTCTTTTTCCCTATCGAAGTGACCTTGGGATGACACAGAAAGCACCATGGTGGTGAGAAGAAGTGACAGAGGAGTGTTCAGCACTGGAACATCTCAATCACACTTACCAAGGCCCAGGGTCCATTGCAGAAGAGGTGGCAGAAAGAATGTAAGAAACAAATGAAGGGTAGGACACTGGGTCCTTAGGCATAGTGGGAAAGTGACTAGGCTATCTCTTCAGCCCTATTTTTTTTTTAAATTATTTGAGACATGGTTCCCAGGCTGACTCAATTTCCATAATTATAGACAATAACCTATGGTAATTCCCTCCCTACCCCCACTTACCAATTTGAGAAACTCCACTCTCCATCATATTTCCTCCCCCTCTCAATAAGTCTCTCTTTTATTTTGATGTCATATTTTTTTCCTCCTATTAAGATGTTTTTGTGTAGGTAGTATCAGCCAGTGTGAGGTCATGGATATCCAGGCCATTTTATGTCTGGAGGAGCATGTTGTAAAGAAACTCAGTCACCATGTCACTAAACATATTTTTATATCTCTGATTTCATTTTGTAAATCCTATACAGAAACATCAAGGACATGGAGGCTTAAGCTTTTAATCAAAACTACCATAAGGCTAAAGAATGAGGATGGACAGTTTTAGGCAGCCTAGAAACTATGTCTCAAATAATTAAAGAAAAAAAAAAAAAAAAACCAAGGCAGGAGAGATGGATTAGTGGTAAAGGCACTTGCCCACAATGCCGAATGACCTAGGTTCAATTCTCCAGGATCCAAATAAAGGCAGATGCACAAGGTGGTGCATTCATGTGCAGTTCATTTGCAGTGGCTGGAGGCCCTGGCATGACCATTCTCACTCTCTCTCAAAAATAAAATAAAATATAAAATTTAAGGATATTTCCTCACTTTCTTCTACCATGGTCCATACTGTGCTTTTTTTTTTTTAATGTAGGGTCTGGCTCAATCACAGGCTGACCTGGAACTCACTCTGTAGGCTCAGGCTGGCTTCAAACTCACAATGATCCTCCCAGCTCTGTCTCTGGAGTGTTGGCATTAAAGGCATATGCTACCATGCATGGCTTTACATTGCAATTTTTCAATGCATCCTTTGTGTTGAAGATCAATTCTGGGGCCCAGGGAGGTGGTAGGGTGGGTTAAGACTTGGCCACACAGGCATGTGGAACTGAGTTTGAATACCAAGTAACCATGTAAAATCCGTGGAGTGTTGGTGCGTGTCTATCATCAAAATGCTATAAAGACAGGGAATACTGATGTTCACTGGCCAGTGAGTCAAGCTGAATTGATGAGCTCCAGGTCCAGAAGAAACCCTGAGAATAAGAATAAGAAAGTCAGACTGATGGGCTAGCAGTTAAGCACATGGCTGAGAAGCCGGAGGACCCTGGTTCAAGGTTTGATTCCCCAGTTCCCATGTAAGCCAGATGGTCAAGTTGGCATGTGTGTCTGTAGTTTAGTTGCAATGGCTAAAGGCTTTGGTGCACCTGTTCTCTCTCCCTCCCTATCCCCCCTCTCTCTTCCTCTCTCTGTAATAAATATGTTCTCATTTTCTTCTCCTGATTATGCACTTGATGTCCTGTTTCCCTTAGGATTCATTGGAGGAGCTGTCACATTACGTGGTGGGACCTATCTCTGGAGCTGAACTCCATGCCAGGTATATTTCAAGATCACCTCCTTGCACTCATTCTCTCTCTCTCTCTCTCTCTCTCTCTCTCTCTCTC